>NW_022334774.1:0-3042 GCF_002776525.5 Piliocolobus tephrosceles
AGAGCTGCCCGAGGGTCCAAGCACCTCTGGGGAGTCCCAGGGAGGCTCTGGATGCTGTTGGCCATACAGCCGAGCTCTCTCCATGGTCACTGACTTAATCAGGCTTTGAATATAGTCAGGTGACCCACAGAGCTGCTCCCGGGGCCAGGGAGACCGTGGTGACTTTATCATAGTAGACTTAGCCTCAGCAACTCTTGCTACTCTGAATGACACAGGACTGAAACCAAATACCAGGAAGCAGGGGGGAGGAAGAGAGTGTTAGTAGTGGCTGTGGCAGAGCTGCAAGGCTGGTGGGGGATGGGAGCCAGGCACCCTAGAGGGAGGGAGGGGCCGGTGGGCATGGGGGTGATGGTCAGGAGGGGACGGACTGGCACCTGCAGGAAGGACAGGGGCGTGGCTGAGCAGACCATGGCCAGTCTACCGAGAGCAGCCAGCGTCCTGGATTCACTGGTCTTGAGGTGCCCAAGCCAGGGGCCCAGGACTTTGGGTATTCCTGTGAAATGATGGGAACCCAAGGTGGGGTGGCGTTAAACAAGATGAGAAGGTAAGATCTTCTTCCACTTTAAATGAGTGCTTCTGGTTGTTGCTTGGAAAAGAAGTGTCAGGGGCAAGAATGCTGCAGGAGAGCCGCCCCGGAGGACGGCAGGGCGAGGGCAGGAGCCTGCGCTTGAATCAGAGGTGCCTGGGAGACCCTGGCTCTGGGGCAGAGGCCTGTGTAAGGAGGCCTTGCTGGGGATTTGGGGGCGTCTGTGTGCTGGTGCCTTCCTGCCTCCATTTCTCTCAGCCCTGACTAGGTATGTCTTGGAACGGGGAAACTACCTTTACTCGAGAACTTGGGGCAAGCCCGGGACTGTTCTGAAAACGCAGGCATATCGTTTTCATTCCTCCACCCACAATCTGGGCTTCCTGAGCCCTTGGGACAAAACAGCCCCGCAGACTGCTGCCCCCGGGCCCAGGTGAACACCCCAGGCTGGGGCAGGGCTGGGGCTGCACCTTGGAACCTACCCTCCACCACGGTTGTGGTGGGGCCTCCGTGCAGCCTCAGTGGGAACTTGTCTGTCACCTGCAGCCCAGGGTGTGACAATGACCTTTGCCCTCCCCCTCCTTCCCACAGGTCCCGCACCTCAGCTGCGGAGAGGGATGGCGGTGTTGAGTGAGAGGCCGCTGCACATGAACAGATGCCCTCCCCACTCCGCGCACCCCCTGGTGGCTCAGGAGAGTCTAGCCTGGAGCACAAGTGGGCCTTGGGGTGAGGTCAGAGCCCGGGATCCTCCCTATGTCCAGGGCACCTGCTCTGTCGCTGAAGGCTCTGACAAACTCACAAGCGTCTGGGGAAACAGGCGCCCTGCTTCTTTTTCACAGCCTCCTGGTGGCCCCAGACCTTTGTTAGGGAGGCTCTGCCAACCTGCACATCTAGGTCCCAAGTAAACACCAAGGACTCAGAACTCCAGACATCAGGCCCCATGTGAAAATCCAGGTCCCGGGAAGTCCTCAGTCACTAGGAAACTCCCAGGCCTCAGTTGGATATCCAGTCCCAAGCTGACACGCAGGCCTCAGGTGAACATCAGGCGCTAAGAAAACGTCAGGCCCCAACTGAGATCAACCCCTTGGTGGTCTCCCGAACCCGACCTAAATACCAAGCCCCAAGTTTACATAGGGCCCCAGGTCACATCAGGCTCCAGGTAGACACTGGACTCTAAGCAGACTTTAGGCCACAGGTTCACAGCCACACCTCAGAATACCTCACCCCAGGTAGCTGTAAGACTCCATCCAGACATCAGTCCACAGCTGGAGAATCTACGCCCCAATGGACATCAGGTTCCAGGTAAACACCAAGACCCAGTTGGGTATCTAATCCACAGGTGGACATCTGGCACCATGTTGACACGCAGGCCCCACATAGATACCTAGACCACAGGTGGACATGAAGCTCCAGGTACATACCCAGTCTCCAGGTGACTATCAGGCCCTAGGTGAACACCAGGTCCTAGATGAACATCAGGACCAAAGTGGATACCCAGGCACCTGGAAACATCAGGCTCCAGGTGGATACCAGGATCCACGTGTGGGCAACCAAGTCCAGAGGTACATCAGGTTCCACATAAACACCCAACCTTCCAGGGGATACTGAGCCCCCAGGTGTACACACCAGTCCCTCAAATACCAAGAGGACACACATATTCTTGGATCAAATGCAGTACAGTCATCTCCCCAAAAAATACGTATTTGGGAACCTGAAAACTACACTTCTCAATCATTCTCGCGTCAAGACAGTCTTAATAGAAGACCAAAGACACACTGAAAGAACCAACCATGAAACTTCCACATCCAACGCGAGTGCAATACTGCTCAACTAGCCCCAGAGCAGGACCCGCCACAGGCTTTGCATGGAGGATGCACAGATCAGAAGGCAAGAATGGAAATGTGGGACCTGAGATTGCAATGAAAGAAAAGAGGAAAAGGCAACCGTGCATGCCAAGAAACCCAAGAAAGAAAGGGTGACATGGAGAAATAACTAACCCAGGCCCGGTTTCCCAAGAAACATTAAAAACCACACTGCAAAATGAAGTGGCAGGCCGAATCAAGCCCGTTATCTGTCTAGATTTTCAAGTGTGGGTCTCTCTCAGATGACTTAAAAGCCCACAAATTGCAAAGGCCACCCTGAACATGTCCGACCCACCTTGCAGAAATTCACCACTGGGAAAAGATACAGAAACCAGTGCAATTCCGGAACTTACCTTGGAGAAGCTTCCTGCAGTCCCTGGGCACCACTGGCTGGCTCTGCGGCTTTCTTGGAGGACCCGAGGCATCAGCCCTTCCCCCTCCCTCAGCTCTGGTGCGTGGCCGCTGACAACCTGAGCGGCCTGGGCCGGGATCCTGGCACTCTCGAGGAGCCACCCTGCGTGCTCACAAATGGTCCTAGCGGCTGGCAGTGTGGTCCTCACTGTTGGGCACCAACAGTCTGGCGGGACACAGCTCCGGGACCCCAACGTCAGCACCCGGCTGAGATCTTCATGCCATGGGCAAAGCACTAGGGGCAAC
>NW_022334775.1:0-6503 GCF_002776525.5 Piliocolobus tephrosceles
GCACACGTATGTTTATTGCGGCACTATTCACAATAGCAAAGACTTGGAATCAACCCAAATGTCCATCAGTGACAGACTGGATTAAGAAAATGTGGCACATATACACCATGGAATACTATGCAGCCATAAAAAAGGATGAGTTTGCGTCCTTTGTAGGGACATGGATGCAGCTGGAAACCATCATTCTTAGCAAACTATCACAAGAAGAGAAAACCAAACACTGCATGTTCTCACTCATAGGTGGGAACTGAACAATGAGATCACTTGGACTCGGGAAGGGGAACATCACACACTGGGGCCTATCATGGGGAGGGCGGAGGTGGGAGGGATTGCACTGGGGAATTATACCTGATATAAATGATGAACTGATGGGTGCTGACGAGTTGATGGGTGCAGCACACCAACATGGCACAAGTATACATATGTAACAAACCTGCACATTATGCACATGTACCCTAGAACTTAAAGTATAATAATAATAAAAAAAAATATATATATATATGAAGGAAAAGTAGAATTGAAATTTTACTTCACTAGAAGAGTTAAACAGCGGATTTGAGCAGGCAGAAGGCAGAATCAGATAACTTGATGATAGGACAATTGAAAATATCTAGTTATGGCTAGCCAATTTTCCCAGCACGATTTATTAAATAGGGAAACCTTTCCCCATTTCTTGTTTTTCTCAGGTTTGTCAAAGATCAGTTGGCTGTAGATTTGTGGTATTATTTCTGAGGACTCTGCTCTGTTCCATTGGTCTATATCTCTGTTTTGGTAACAGTACCATGCTGTTTTGGTTACTGTAGCCTTGTAGTATAATTTGAAGTCTGGTAGCCTGATGCCTCCAGCTTTGTTCTTTTGACTTAGGATTGTCTTGTCAATGCGGGTTCTTTTTGGGTTCCATATGAACCTTAAACCAGTTTTTTCCAATTATGTGAAGAAACTCATTGGTAGCTTGATGGGGATGGCATTGAATCTATAAATTGTCTTGGGCAATATGACCATTTTCACGATATTGATTCTTCCTATCCATGAGCATGGTATGTTCTTCCATTTGTTTGTGTCCTCTTTTATTTCACTGAGCAGTGGTCTGTAGTTATCCTTGAAGAGGTCCTTTACATCCCTTGTGAGTTGGATTCCTAGGTATTTTATTCTCTTTGAAGCAATTGTGAATGGAAGTTCATTCGTGATTTGGCTCTCTGTTTGTCTGTTACTGGTGTATAAGAATGCTTGTGATTTTTGCACATTAATTTTGTATCCTGAGACTTTGCTGAAGTTAGAATGGCAATCATAAAAAAGTCAGGAAACAACAGGTGCTGGAGAGGATGTGGAGAAATAGGAACACTTTTACATTGTTGGTGGGATTTTAAACTAGTTCAACCATTATGGAAAACAGTATGGTGATTCCTCAAGTATCTAGAACTAGAAATACTATATGACCCAGCTAACTCATTACTGCATATATACCCAAAGGATTATAAATCATGCTGCTAGAAAGACACATTCTCATGTATGTTTAATGCGACACTATTCACAATAGCAAAGACTTGGAATCAACCCAAATGTCCATCAGTGACAGACTGGATTAAGAAAATGTGGCACATATACACATGGAATACTATGCAGCCATAAAAAAGGATGAGTTTGCGTCCTTTGTAGGGACATGGATGCAGCTGGAAACCATCATTCTCAGCAAACTGTCACAAGAACAGAAAACCAAACACCGCATGTTCTCACTCATAGGTGGGAACTGAACAATGAGATCACTTGGACTCGGGAAGGGGAACATCACACACCGGGGCCTATTATGGGGAGGGGGGTGGGGGGAGGGATTGCATTGGGAGTTATACCTGATGTAAATGACAAGTTGATGGGTGCTGATGAGTTGATGGGTGCGGCACACCAACATGGCCCAAGTATACATATGTAACAAACCTGCACGTTATGCTCATGTACCCTATAACTTAAAGTATAATAATAATTAAAAATAAATAAAAAGAAAAAAGAAAAAAAAAACAAGAAGAAAAACGAAAACAAAAACAAGAAAAAAAAGATAATATCTAGTATGAGGAGCAGAAGGAGAGAATAACGAAGAAAAGTGAACAGAGCATAAGGGACCTGTAGGATAATATCAAGTGGATTAATATATACATTATGGAAGTCAAAGAAGGGGTAGAGAGAAAGGAGAAAACACATCTGAAAAAATAATGGCTAAAAATGTCTCACATTTGACAAAACATATGAATCTATACATCCAAGAAGCTCAACTGACAAAAAGTAGGCTTAGCAAAACTCTACCCACACCAAGGAGCATTGTAATTAAACTATTTAAATAAAGACAAAGAGAACCTGAAAATATGCAAAACAAGATTTGTCACAGAAAATAATTTCTCAATAAGATTAATAGCCAATTTCTTCTTTGAGACCATGGAGGTTAGAAATAAGTCAATTGACATATTTAAAGTGCTGAAAAAAAAAATACTCTTCATCAAAGAATTCTATATTTGACAAAATGGCCCTTCAAAAACGAGAGAGTGGGAGTGGCCAATATGGCAGAATAGAAGCAGCAAATGTACTCCACTCTCACAGAGAGGAAACAAAAGGTTAGTAAACACTGTCCCTTCGGGCCAATCAACAGAGAAACCATATCAGGATTCATCAAGGCAGCAGGGCTACAGAGATCAGGGAAGAGGGAAACTGAGCACCGGGCTGTATGGGCACAGCAAAGAGCCAGAAGAACCTCTCCAACAGGGGGAAGGGTGAGTAAGTGAGAATCTTCTGAGAAATTCACATCCTCCACAGGAACCTATGCAAGACTGGGAACAGCAGAATCACTCTGCCCCCCCCCCCCCCCCACACTGCCCCCACCATGCTTCTAGACTGAGGCAGAGAACCACCTGGATATTTTGCAGGGGAAACTCTTGACTCCAAGAGGAACTCTACAAGTCTTAAGCCACAGAACAGACCAGCACTGTCACCACAGCCCCAATAGAGACTAAAATCATGGTGCCTAGAAGGAGTAAGTTTGCTCTACTGCTCCTCATCAGACAGGGCTCAGCATCAGCTTCTGACACAGTGGTCTCACTTCTACCTAAACTCAGCCAATATCTGTAGCCTCTGTGGTCTTAAAAAGCACCCAGATGGCAGGAATGACAATCCTACCCACTCCTGCCACTGGTAGCCAGGCAGGTAATGCCTGCTAAATTTTCTAACCCAACAGTCTCACTCTGTCTGAACTCAGTCCTGTTCAGCTTCCTGCTGTCCCAGGAAATACCCGGACAACAGGGCAATCAATTCCATCCACCTCCTCTCATGGCCAGACAGGCTACATCTGCTAGAGCTTCCAATCCCTCAGTCCCACTTCTGCTGGAACTCTGTGGACAGGCACAACCCCATGTTCCCCCAGGAAACACTCCAAGAGCAGATTACAGCTGACCTGGCAAGGATATGGCCTGTCTGCAACTGCAGCATTTGCCTAAGGGAGCTTCATGGACAAGAACACCCAACAAAAGAAACACAGGCACAGAGACAGTAATCAGAGGGAGCTATTTAAAGACCAAAGAGTGGACTAGAATCAAAACCATTTCACTGAACCCACCTTGCACCACAATCAAACCCCCAAGGGCATCAAAGAATACAAAAGCAAGAAAAACCTATCCGAAAGACAGCAACTTCAAAGACTGAAGGAACATCAGCATACACAGATGAAAAAGAATCAGCACATAAACTCTGAAAACTCAAAAAGCCAGAGTGTCCTCTTACCTCCAAATGACCACACTAGTTATCCAGCCATGGTTCTTAATCAGGCTGAAATGCGTAAAATGTCAGAAATAAAATTCAGAATATAGATAGGAATGAAGATCAACATTCAGGAGAAAGTAGAAACCCAATTTAAATAATCTAAGTAATACAATAAAATGATACAGGAGATAAAAGAAAATAGACATTTTAAGAAAGAACCAAGCTAATCTAATAGAACTGAATAATTCACCTCAATAATTTCATAATAAAATTGCAAGTATTAACAGCAGAATCAACCAAGCTGAGGAAAGAATCTCAGAGCTCAAAGACTAGTTCTCTGAAATAACCCACTAAGACAAAAATAAAGAAAAATAGAAGAATGAACAAAATCTCTGAGAAATATGAGATTATATAAAGATACCAAATCTACAACTCATTGACAACCCTGAAAAAGGGAGAGAGCAAGCAACTTGAAAAACTCACTTGAAAATATCCATGAAAATTTCACCTAGCTCACTTGAGAAGCCAGCATTCAAATCCAGGAATTGCAGAGTACACCTCAAAGATACTATACAAGATGACTATTCCTAGTGTGCACAGTCTTCAGTTTTCTTCAAGGTCAAAATGAAGGAAAAAAATGTTAAAGGCAGATAGAGGAAAGGGGCAGGTCACCTGTAAATGAAACCCCATCAGGCTAACAGTGTACTTCTCAGCAGAAACTCTACAAGTCAGAAGAGATTGGGGGCCTATGTAAAGCATCTTTAAAGAAAAGAAACCAAGAATTTCATAACCAGTGAAACTAAGCTGTATAGGAGAAGGAGAAATGAGATCCTAAGATCCTTTACAGGCAAGCAAATGCTAAGGGAATTAGTTATCATCACACTTGCCTTACAAGAGGTCATTAAGGAAGTGCCAAACATGGAAAAGGAAAGACCCTTACCAGTGACCACAAAAACATGCTTAAATATATAGACCATTGACACTATAAAGAAAGCACACAATCAAGTCTTCATAATAACCAGGTAACAACATGACAGGATCAAACATACATGTATCAATAATAACCTAATGCAAACGGGCTAAATGCCTCAATGAAAAGGCATGTAGTGCCAAGTTGGATAAAGAAGCAAGACTCAACTGTATGCTGTTTAAAAGACATCCATATCACATGCAATGACACCCATAGGGTCAAAGTATAGAGATGGATACAAATCCACCAAGCAAATGGAAAACAGAAGAAAGCAGGAGTTGCTATTCCAATTTCAGACAAAACAGACTTTAAACCAACAATGATCAAAAAAGACAAAGAAGAGCATTCCGTAATGGTACAGGGTTCAATTCAATAAGAAGACCTAACTAGCTTTTTGATCCTTAGCTTCCTGGCATGCTCCACCCTCAAGTACGCCCTGTACTCTCTTGTACTCAAAGTTTAGCTCCCACTTGTGAGTGAAAACATGCAGTATTTGGGCTTCTGTTTCTGCATTAGTTCACTTAGGATTATGGCCTCCAGTTCCATCTATGTTGCTGCAACAATATGTCATTCTTTTTCATGGATGCCTAGTATACCATAGTGAATAGTACCACTTTTTATTATCCAATACACTGTTCATGGGCATGAAGATTGATTCCGTGTCTTTGCTATCATGAAAAGTGCTGTGATGAATATAAACATCAGGTGTCTTTATGATAGAATTATTTATATCTCTTTGGTTGTACACCCATTAATAAGACTGCTGGGTCAAACAGTAGTTCTGTTTTAATTTCCTGGAGAAATCTCCAAGCTGCTTTCTACAGTGACTAAACTAATTTACATTTCTGCCAGCAGTGTATGAGCATTCCCTTTTATCCACAATCTCATTGGTATTTGTTAGCTTTTGACTATTTAATAACAGCTACTCTGACTGGTGTGAGATGGCATATCATTGTGGTTTTGATCTGTATTTCTCTAATAATTAGTGTTGTTGAGAATTTTTTCATATGCTTTTTGGCCACAGGATATAACGTCTATGCCTTCGAGAAGTATCTGTTCACGTCCTTTGTCCACAAAGTTGTTTGATTCTTGCTTGTTGGTTTAAGTTCTTTACAGATTCTGGATATTAGATCTTTGTTGGATGCATAGTTTGAAAATATTTTCTCCCATTCTGTAGATTGTCTGTTTGCTTTGTTGGTAGTTTATTTTGTACAGAAACTTTTTAGTTTTACTAGATTCCACTTGACAATGTTTGTTTTTGCTACAATTGCTTTTGGAGTATTTGTCATAAAATCTTGCCAAGGCCTATGTGCATAATGATATGTCCTAGGTTTCTTCTAGGGTCTTTATAGTCTCAGGTTTTACATTTAAGTCTTTAATCCCTTTTGAGTTGATTCTTGTATATGATTAAAGAAAGGGTCCAGTTTCAATCTTCTGCATATAGCTAGTCATTTATCCCAGCACCATTTATTGACTAGGGACTTCTTTTCCCATTCCTTGCTTTTGTCATATTTGGAAAAGATCAGATGGTTTTATGTGTGCAGCTTTATTTCTTCATTCTCTAACCTGATGTATTGGTCTATGTGTCTGCTTTTGTACCAATACCCCACTGTTTTGGTTACCACAGCCTTGTAGTATAGTTTAAAGTTAGGTGACATGATGTCTTCAGGTATTTTTTTGTTGTTGTTTTTGTTTTTGCTTTTTCTGCTTAGGATTGTCTTGTCTACTCAAGCTCTTTTTTGGCCCCATGTTCATTTTCAAATAGTTTTTTTCTAATTCTGTGAAGAATGTCCTT
>NW_022334777.1:0-2571 GCF_002776525.5 Piliocolobus tephrosceles
CCTATTGATTCTGTATCCGAATGAAATGACTTGCCAGTTGGGAACAAGACATGTCTTTGCAGAAAATGCTCTTGTGGAAGCTATATACCCAAATCATAAATCATCAAGTGTTGGAAACATGCGCTGAAGTTAGACGAAATACTCAGTGCACTAATTAGACTGTGAAAGACTTTCAGGAAATCATGCAATCACTGACATACCAATTGATGGCATTCCCTGAATTTATTATTGCAAGAAAAGAGAAACACTCATGACATTCTATTTCCAGTGATTGTGGACGTATGATGGCAATTTAAGAAATCATGAAATCAGAAAACTTGACTAATCAGAATCTATGCCAACTAAAACCTTTGGTTTGTTTAAGAAAGGATGAAAATAAAAACAACATATTACACAACAAGGGAGATAATATTTTAAAACGTATGTGATAATGGATCAACATTTGAGAGAGATGAAATGAAAAGTTCTAAATTTGAGAATAGCATATAACCAGAATTAAACACTGTAAATGCCTGGGTGATGGGTGTGAGTCCCTGTCTCAAGAAGAAACATAGAGATTTAAAACATGGCGTCTAAAAGAAATTTGCATACCATTGTTAATACTGGCAGTTGTTTTAGTAAGAAAGGGGAAAATCAACCATTTGTCTTAGGGATTCTTGCATCTATTTTTCATCATCTGAGATGTTGCTTCCAATTCCAGTTAAGCATTGTGTGGTGGACTTGCAGTTAACACATTTCGTGCAAAATTCCATGCTGATGAAGGTAGATTTGTTTCCCAAACGAAGAGGGACAGAATTTGGGTGTTTCTTCAGGACTTTTGGCTTACTAGGAATAGAGATCATGGCTCTAGGGATTTTCTTATAATTTTTCAGATAATGAGAAAGAGAATAGAATTTAGGCCAGACGCCAAGGCCTCGAGGTGTACAGAACCATCCCCGGTCTCGGGGCCCATGGAATCAGAATGATTTTAGGAGGACGGTGGAATGATGGGAGTGTGACCTTTGGCCTCCTTTCTTTCCCTTTTCTTTTCATGGGTCAGGTGTACTCTATCAGAAGACTTCCCCTTTCTGTGGGACAGAGTCCTGGAAGAAGAAATGAGCCCTACTGAGAAAGATGCTCCACAAGGAGGAAGGAGTCACCGTTTTCAGGAACATGATCCCCAGAAGCACGAGCAATCCAGATGCTGTGGCTTTACACAGGATGCTGGAGTTTCCTTCCTCTGGATCCGGGACCTTGGCATCGGTGTTCTGTAATACTCATAAGTGATTTTGAGGTGAGTCCACTTGGTAACCTGTCTGCGTGTCATGCTCATTACACTGCAATTCACCCACAGGTCACACTGAAACACTCTGAATGAGCATATTTATGTGCTTGAACAGTGTTGCATCCAGGATTCTGTGATTCTACAGAGTCCTGAGTTCTGCCCTGGACATCTCTACTCTTGGGTAGGTCAACTTTGATCACTGTACCTAATGATAAATGTACCATTAATTCTAATCAGCAAATACACTAAAGGAAGGGGCCATTCTCCACAATCGTTTCACTCTGGTAGGTCAACCTTAATAACTGCACATAAGAATAAATGGATCTGTGATGATTCCACATCAAACAACCTGTTGATTTTTTGCCATTTGAATGAATTATGTCAACATTTAAATAGAGTTTAAAACCCCAGATTTCCCATGAAATCTAATCAGCAGATACACAAAAGGAAAGATACACAAAACGATTTCTCCAAAATCGTTTCCATTGAAACACCACCACCAATAAACAAGTTTCATTGCAGGAAAGGGATCCTGCTTCCAAGTTCCAGTTTACACAGTTGGACGAGTAACCCAGAATCTCCCCTAATGTCATTTTTTTTACGCCCCAAGTGAGATTTATTTCAGGGTTTTCTAATTTTATTTCAGCTGAATACACACACTCCTGTGTTTCAATTTCTTTCAAACACCTTTTAATAATGAAGTATCTTGCTGCTTCACCCCTTATATAACTAATGCCCACCCACCAGTTCCACTGCATTTACCCATCAATTACCCAATTTACCAATGAAATATCAGCAGTCAATTAAGTTTTGTGTCTTAGATTGTATCCTTTTGCATTCCTCAGGGAATTTAATGGACATAGTTTAAATTGTGATTATAGAACAGTTGAATCAGATTTACTATTCAGTGCTATGGGCAAATATGATAGGAGTGGACCTGGGTTAGGACAGTGGCTACTCATTTGCCTTATTTCATGTAAAACAATGCCAGTTAACACTTGTGTACATATTAAAAAGTTTGTGTCTGTGTGTGTATTTGTATCTTTGTGTCTGGATGTGTGTCTGTGTGTGTGTGTGTGTTGAGAAGTGCTTCCAACCATGTGCATCTGGGTGATAAGATCATTCTTTCAGCGATTGAACGACAAGAAGTTGGAACTACACTTTCTGATTTGAGAATGTGCAGTGATGTTATGTAATTAACACAGAATATTCTGTCTTAATTAAGATGGAGAGATCAATGGAGTCAAATAGACATTCCAGAGATAACCTTCCCATTTTTGACCGATTGATTCTATATCACGTTGCAA
>NW_022334778.1:0-1373 GCF_002776525.5 Piliocolobus tephrosceles
TTTTTTTTTTTTTTTTTTTTTTTTTTGAGACTGGAGTGCAACGGCCGGATCTCAGCTCACTGCAAGCTCCGCCCCCCGGGTTCACGCCATTCTCCTGCCTCAGCCTCCCGAGTAGTTGGGACTACAGGCGCCCGCCACCTCGCCCGGCTAGCTTTTTGTATTTTTTAGTAGAGACGGGGTTTCACCGTGTTCGCCAGGATGGTCTCAATCTCCTGACCTCGTGATCCGCCCGTCTCGGCCTCCCAAAGTGCTGGGATTACAGGCTTGAGCCACTGTGCCCGGCCCGGATTAATGCTTCTTATATCTGGTTTAAGAAATTCTTTTCTAATCCAAGGTCAGAAAGATACTCTTACATTTTCTTTTAAGAATTTTAAAGTTTCCTTTTTGACATTCAAATCCTTAATCCATGTGGAAATTATTTTTGTGTAAGATGTGGAGGGCCTAATTTCATTTTTCCCCATTATAAATCACCTCTATTTCCTTCTCCTTTTGTTAAATAATCCCTCTTTCCTCGCTGATCTGCCTTGCCACCTTGTCATATTATATATGTATTATTCTCTCTTTTTTTTTGAAACAGGTTCTCACTCTGTCACCCAGGCTAGAGCAGTGGCACGATCACAGATCACTGCAACCTCAATCTCCCAGGTTCAAGTGATTATCCCACCTCAGCCTCCGGAGTAGCCGGGACCACAGACGCATGCCACCATGACCGGCTTATTTATTTATTTATTTATTTATTTATTTATTTATTTATTTATTGCAGAGACATGTTGCCCAGGCTGTTGTCATATATTAAAGATCCATCTTTCTGGGATCTCTTTAGGGCTCTCTATTTTGTCCCACTGGCTACTTTGTCTACCCTTGACCTAAGGTCAGGCTTTGTTAATTATGATAGTTTTATAATAAGCCTTGTTATTTGCCAGGCAAGCCCTCCTCATTCATCTTCAGGGTAGTCTCAGCTAGTCTTGACCTTTGCTCTGCCATATACATTTTAGAATGAACTTTAGTTTCTCAAAACATCCTGTGGGGATTTGGATTAGAGTGGCATTGAATCTGTTCACTCAGTTTGGGGAGATTTGACACTATCTCAACAATCACCACTGGGCCGGGCGCGGTGGCTCACACCTGTAATCCCAGCACTTTGGGAGGCCGAGGCGGGTGGCTCACGAGGTCAGGAGATCGAGACCATCCTGGCTAATACAGTGAAACCCCGTCTCCACTAAAATTACAAAAAATTAGCCAGGCATGTTGGCAGGCACCTGTAGTCCCAGCTACTCAGGAGGCTGAGGCAGGAGAATTGCTTGAACCTGGGAGGCGTAGGTTGCAGTGAGCTGAGATCACACCACTGCACTCCAGCCTGGGTGACAGAGCAA
>NW_022334780.1:0-2767 GCF_002776525.5 Piliocolobus tephrosceles
GATGGTTCACATCCTAGGACTCTGTGCCCACAACTCCCAGTACCAGCCCAGAGCCTAGTAGACTTGCTGGGTGGCTAGATCCAGAAGATAGATAACAATCGCTACAGCTCTGCTCTTAAGAAGCCATATCCCTAGGAAAAGGAGGAGATTACTACATCAAGCGAACACCCCATGGGACAAAAGAATCTAAAGAACAGCCTTGAATCCTAGACCTTCCTTCTGACGGCACCTACCCAAATGAGAAGGAACCAGAAAACCAACTCTTGTAATATGACAAAACAAGCTTCTTAACACCCCCAACAACTACTCTAGGTCACCAGCAATAGATCCAAACAAAGAAGAAATCCCTGATTTACCTGAAAAAGACTGAGAACATTACTTGTTAAGCTAATCTAGGAGGCAACAGAGAAAAGCGAAGCTCAATCTAAGGAAATAAAAAAAAAAAATATACAAGTGAAGGGAGAAATAGTCAATGAAATAGGTAGCATAAATAAAACACAATCAAAACTTCAGGAAACAATGGATGCACTTACAGAAATGCAAAATGCTCTGGAAAATCTCAGCAATAGAATCAAACAAACAGAAGAAAACACCTCAGAGCTCAAAGACAAGGTCTTTGAATTAACCCCATCCAACAGAGACAAAAAAGAATAACAAAACAAAGAACAAAATCTCCAAGAAGTCTGGGATTGTGTTAGATGACCAAACCTAAGAATAATTGGCATTCCTGAGGAAGAAGAAAAATCTAAAAGTTTGGAAAACGTATTTGAGTAAATAATCAAGGAAAGCTTTCCTTGCCTTGCTAGAGACCTAGACATCCAAATACAAGAAGCTCAAAGAACACTTGGGAAATTCATTGCACAAAAAGATCATTGCTTAGGCACATTTACATCAGGTTATCTAAAGTTAAGATAAAGGAAAGAATCTTAAGAGCTGTGAGGCAAAAGCATGAGATAACCTACAAAGGAAAACCTATCAGATTAACAGCAGAATTCTCAGCAAAAATCTTATAAGCTAAAAGAGATTAGGGCCCTATATTCAGCCACCTCAAACAAAACAATCATCAGCCAAGAATTTTGTATACAGCAAAACTAAGCTTCATAAACGAAGGAAATATACAGTCTTTTTAGACAAATGCTGAGAGAATTCACCACTACCAAGCCACCACTATAAGAACTGCTAAAATGAGTTCTAAACCTTGAAACAAATGCTGAAAACACATCAGAACAGAACCTCTTTAAAGCATAAATCTCATAGGACCCATAAAACAAAAATGCAATTGAAAAAACAAAAAACCAAGGTATACAGGCAACAAACAGCACAATGAATGCAATGGTACCTCACATCTCAATACTAATGTTGAATGTAAATGGCCTAAATGCTCCACTTAAAAGATGTGAAATTGCAGAATGGATAAGAACTCACCAAACAACTGTCTGCTGTCTTCAAGAGACTCACCTAACACATAAGGACTCACATAAACTTAAGGTAAAGGGGTGAAAAAAGACATTCCATGCAAATGGACACCAAAAGCAAGCAGAAGTAGCTATTCTTATATCAGACAAAACAAACTTTAAAGCAACACCAGTTAAAACAGACAAAGAGGGATATTATATAATGATAAAAGGCCTTGTCCAACAGGAAAATCATCATTATTATATAACGATAAAAGGCATTGTCCACAGTCCCAAATATATATGCACCTACCACCTACCATTGGAGCTCCCAAATGTATAAAACAACTACTAATAGACCTAAGAAATGAGATAGACAGCAAAACAATATTAGTGAGAGACTTCAATATTCCACTGATAGCACTAGACAGGTTATCAAGACAGACAGTCAACAAAGAAACAATAGATTTAAACTACACCCTGGGACAAATGGACTTAACAGATATTTACAGAACATTCTACCCAACAACCACAGAATATACATTCTCTTCAACAGTGCATGGAACTTTCTCCAAGATAGACTATATGATAGGCCACAAAACAAGTCTCAATAGATTTAAGAAAATTGAAATTATATCAAGCATTCTTTCAGACCAAAGTGGAATAAAACTGGAAATCAACTCCAAAAGTAACCTTCAAAACCATGCAAATACATGGAAATTAAATAACCTGCTCCTGAATGATCATTGGGTCAAAAATGAAATCAAGACAGAGATTAAAACATTCTTCAAACTGAACAATAGTGACACAACCTATAAAAACCTCCAGGATACAGCAAAGGTGATGCTAAAAGGAAACTTCATAGCCCTAAATACCTACATCAAAAAGTCTGAAAGAGCACAAACAGACAATCTAAGGTTACGCCTCAAGAAACTAGAGAAACAACAACAAACCAACCCCAAACACAGCAGAATAAAGGAAATAACCAAGATCAGAACAGAACTAGATGAAATTGAAACAACAAAAAAATACAAAAGATAAATGAAATTAAAAGCTGGTTCTTCGAAAAGATAAATAAAATTGATAGGCCATTAGCAAGACTAACCAACAAAAGAAGAGGGAAAATCCAAATAAACTCACTTTGAAGCAAAACAGGAGATATTACAACTGACACCACAGAAATACAAAAGATCCATTCAAGGCTACTATGAACAACTTTATGCACATAAACTGAAAACCTAGGGGAGATGGATAAATTCCTGGAAAGATATAACCCTTCTAGCTTAAATCAGGAAGAATTAGATACCCTGAACAGACAAGTAACAAGCTGGTACTGGGAGTTGTGGGCACAGAGTCCTAGGATGTGAACCATC
>NW_022334781.1:0-1475 GCF_002776525.5 Piliocolobus tephrosceles
CTTTCTTTCTTTCTTTCTTTCTTTCTTTCTTTCTTTCTTTCTTTCTTCCTTCCTTCCTTCCTTCCTTCCTTCCTTCCTTCCTTCCTTCCTTCCTTCTTTCTTTCTCTTTCTTTCTTCCTCTTCCTTTCTTTCTTCTTTCTCTCTCTTTTCTTTCTTTCTTTCTTTCTTCTTCCTTTCCTTCTTTCCTTCCTTCCTTCCTTCCTCCTTCACTCTTTCTTTCTTTTCTTTCTTTCTTCCTTTCTTTTTTATTTATTTATTTATTTTTACCAGAGAGCATAAGCAAGTTGCATCAATGTGTTTTCTGACACCAAACAAAAGAAAGAATTGGATGCCAGATGCTACCCAACAGGGGGCATGAGATACTTTCTCTCTGTAAGGAATAAGCACTCTTTCTCCTGCCACAATATATCCTATTGCAATTGTCAGTGACTTTGTGATCCCTAAACTGAGAACTTCCCTGTCACACGTAACAAATATCTGCCATAGAGAGCAGAAGTATGAAAATAATTGAGCCAATTAAAAAAGATATTTCAGTTTTACTCTCTGGTGCAGGTATTTGCATGCTTTTTTCTTATCTTCAGGAGTGGTGATAAATGTACCTTAGATTGCAATATAAACACTACATGAATGTTACTGTCACCCAGAGTGTCTGCCTCCTTCTCCTTTCTTTTCTGCTATTTCTAATGTTGATCAGATGCCTGCATAGCACTGTGGAGGCAGCTGACAAGATAAACCCCCTTAATTCTCTAAGGTTATTTTTTTTTTTGAGGCAGAGTCCTGCTTTGTCACCCAGGCTGGAATGCAGTGGTGTAATCTTGGCTCAGTGCAACCTCTACCTCCTGGGTTCAAGCTGTTCTCCTGCCTCAGCCTCCCAAGTAGCTGGGACTACAGGCGTGCACCACCACACCTGGCTAATTTTTGTATTTTTAGTAGAGATGGGGTTTCGCCATGTTGGCCAGGCTGGCCTTGAACTCCTGACCTCAGGTGATCTGCCCACTTTGGCCTCCCAAAGTGCTGGGACTACAGGAGTGAGCCACCATGCCCGGCTTCTAAAATTGTTCTTAAGGAGCACATGGTGAGTTTTTACTTGTAATCTTAACCTGTCTTTGATGATTTTGGATTTACTTACAATTTTTCTATGTATGGAAACTCTTTTCGGGGCTTCTGAATTTGAAAACCAAAGAATAAAAATCAAAACTGGCTATGAATTATCAGGGCAAATAATTTATAGTAAACAAAGATGAGAACTGTGGAAACATATTTCTATAAAAATGAAGTTTAAAAAATCAGTTTATAAACTTTAAAATAGAAAAGTAAGTTAGCAATCACTCTGCCTTTGCCTGCCCTTCTCTGTGACTATAGAGTTGCACAATTTGGCCCGTCAAAGGGACATTTCTTCTTAAAAAACCAATTACTTCACACCTCAAAAAAAAAAAAAAAAAAAGAAATTCCAAACTTTCCTATAGAAATGCACA
>NW_022334782.1:0-5106 GCF_002776525.5 Piliocolobus tephrosceles
GCCTTTAAGGTCTATAACTCCAGAGAGGAGACGGCTGAAGCGGTGCGTCAAGCACGCCTTAAACAGAAGGCCCAGCTCCTAGCAGCGGCTTTACAGCCCAGTCGTAACCCCAGACCAGAGAGCACATACCCCACAGACTCCAAGGCCACGAAAGGAGCCTGCTATAAGTGCGGTAAGGCAGGACACTATGCCAACAGGTGTCCGCAGGGTCCCCGAGTCCCAACGCAGCCTTGCTATAAGTGCAAGGCATCAGGACATTGGGCCAGTGAATGTCCTAACCCTCATCCACCAGCAACCCCGTGCCCTGCTTGCCAGCAGAAAGGACATTGGAAGTCGGATTGCCCCACCCTGAGAACAGGTGCCGCGCCTCTACGTGACTCCCTTTCCCAGGATCCTGGGAGCTCCTTCCAGCTCCTACATCTGGACGACGATGACAACTGAAGGTGCCGAGACTCGGGGACCCCCATCACCCTCGCCAAGCCGCGGGTAACTCTCCTGGTAGCGGGTAAGACAATTTTTTAATCAACAGCGAGGCTACCTATTCTGTTTTGCCGTCCTTCTCTGGACCTAGCCTTCCATCCAATATCTCTGTAGTAGGAGTAAGTGGAAAGCCATCCACTCCACGAAAAACTCCACTCCTTAATTGCTGCCTGGCCAACAACTATTTTGCGCACTCGTTCCTCATTATACCCTCATGCCCTACCCCCTTACTAGGCCGAGACATCCTGAGCACCTTAAAGGCCTCCATACACATCCCCACCAACCCATCCACTCCCCTTCAACCCTCTCATGACCTGTTGCTCATGCTTTGTGCAGGCGCACACGCTCCTCCTATGTCGCCCCCATCCCCCATCTTCCCTATTTCTGTACACCCTCAAGTGTGGGACACTTCCACCCTGGTCATAGCTGCCCACCACCCACCAGTTCTTGTCAAGCTCAAAGATCCTACTCGTTTCCCAAACCGCCCCCAATTCTCTCTCTGTCCGACACATCTACAAGGTTTAAAGCCAATTATCACGCGACTACTTAGCCAACATATCCTTGTCCGCACACATTCCCCTTGTAACACTCCAATACTTCCAGTTAAAAAGGCAGATGGAACGTATAGGTTAGTATGGAACGTATAGGTTAGTACAGGATCTTCGACTAGTCAATGAAGCCACCCGTCCCACACACCCTGTAGTTCCCAACCCTTACACCCTTCTGTCCCATATCCCTACCAATTCTACTTATTTTACTGTGCTAGACCTTAAGGATGCCTTCTTTACCATACCCCTACACACAGACAGCCAGTTCCTGTTTGCCTTCACATGGGAGGACCCAGACACACATACCTCCACTCAACTGACGTGGACAGTCCTCCCACAAGGGTTCCGGGACAGCCCCCATTTCTTTGGTCAGGCCTTAGCGAAAGACCTTGCCTCCTGCCCTCTCACTAATAGCAAAGTTCTGCAGTATGTAGATGATCTCCTAATCTGTAGCCCTACCAAACAAGACTCTCTTCTAGACACTGCAACTCTCCTCAACCATTTAGGCTCATTAGGTTATAGAGTATCTAAACACAAGGCCCAAATTTCTTGCCAAACCGTCATATACTTGGGAATTGAAATCACCCCAACAACCCGGTCACTAACTACCGACCGCATGGCCCTAATACGTAACCTTCTTCCCCCTCAAGATGCAAAAGAAATTCAATCTTTCCTAGGTCTAATAGGTTTCTTCAGACATTGGATCCCCAATTTTGGAATCCTAGCCAAACCTTTATACGCCGCAGTTAAAGAAACCCCACATGGGCCTTTGTCCAACCCCAAATTAATCTCGACTCATTTCACCCGCTTAAAAGCTTGCCTTCTCTCACAACCCACTCTCTCACTGCCTGATTTCCAGCGTCCCTTCCAGCTCTTTACAGATGAAAGGCAGAAAGTGGCAGTTGGTCTCTTAGCCCAGCCTGTCGGTAACACCCACCGTCCTGTGGCCTATCTATCCAAACAGCTAGACCCAACTGTACAAGGCTGGCAACCCTGTCTGCGTGCGTTAGCAGCGGCAGCCTGCCTGACCCAGGAAGCAAAAAAGCTCATTAGAGGCAGTAATCTAACGGTCCTCTCCACACACCGTCTTCAGGATCTCATCTCTCATAAAAGTATTAGCCACTTAACTCCATCCCGGCTCCAACTTTTCCATCTCTTATTCATAGAAGACCCCACTGTTACTTTAGAAGTTTGCTCCTCTCTAAATCCAGCCACTTTACTGCCAGACTCTCTTAAACCACCCCATACTAAACATTCTTGTCCTGAGGTCCTGGAGGCTCAACCCCCCAGCCACCTACACTTGCATGACCAGCCCCTTCAGAATGCACAATTAACCTTATTTGTGGATGGCAGCTCCTTTATCAACCCCCAAGGAAACAGGCAGGCAGGATATGCAGTAGTTACCTCCTCTGCAGTTTTAGAGGCAAAACCCCTACCACAAGGGACCACATCACAGCAGGCAGAACTCACTGCACTGACCAAGGCACTCCTGCTATCAAAAGGAAAAACAGTAAACATATACACAGATTCTAAATATGCTTTTCTAATTGCACACACTCATTCAGTCATCTGGAGAGAGAGGGGGTTTTTAACCACCGGCGGTACCCCTATTATTAACAAAAACCAAATACTAAAACTACTAGATGCATTGTCAGCACCTTCCAAGGTAGCCATTATACATTGTAAAGGGCACCAAACTTCATCTGACCCGATAGCAGCTGGCAACAATTTCGCTGACGTCACTGCCAAGTCAGCCGCCAGATTTTCCACCCCTAAGCCTCCTTCTGTCTGTTTTCTCTCCCCCCAATATGCCCCTAACTACACTCAGGAAGAAAAGGCTAAGCTATTACAAAATCCAACAGCCAAACTAACTACAGGTGACTGGATATATATTGATAACAAACTAGTTATTCCTGAAACACAACTCCATACCATTCTAACAGACATACATAACTCTTTACATATAGGACCCAAAGCCTTATACAATTTTCTAAATCCCCTCCTCCATTGTCCAACACTACAAAAACACTTACTGACAATCAACCAGCAGTGCTCTACCTGTCTAAAGGCAAATCCTCAAGGCGCATTGCGTAATCCCCATCCCAGCCACCAACTCAGAGGACACCAACCAGGTGAAGATTGGCAAATTGATTTCACACATATGCCAAAACATAAAAAATTCAAATACCTCTTAACCCTTGTGGACACTTTTTCAGGGTGGATAGAGGCCTATCCTACCACAGGAGAAACCGCTAACATTGTTGCCTCTATACTCACTGAACATATTATTCCTAGGTTTGGTCTCCCGGTCACTCTTCAATCCGACAATGGTCCAGCATTCATCTCTAAGGTAGTCCAACAGGTGGCATCCCTCCTACACATCACCTGGAAGCTCCACATCCCTTATAGGCCTCAGTCTTCTGGTAAGGTAGAAAAGGCTAACGGACTCATCAAACAACAGCTCACCAAACTCTCAATCGAAACCCAGCAGTCGTGGGTAACCCTCCTTCCCTTAGCCCTGACCCGGCTGCGGGCAGCACCTCGAAGCCCAACAGGCCTCAGTCCATTCGAATTAGTCTACGGATGGCCCCTAACCCTCCAGCAAATACCTTCCCTGCCAGCCCCTTTGGCGAACTACCTCCCATATCTCACTCTTCTCAGACAACTCCTAAGACAGCACGCTGAGTTAGCACACCCTCCTCCAACAGACGCCTACAACCCACATCTCTCCCTCAGTCCCGGGGACCAAGTATACATAAAAGATATCCAAGCCAAAGACTTACAGCCCAGGTGGAAAGGTCCATACATTGTCCTCCTGTCTACACATACAGCAGCAAAACTCCTAGGACACACACATTGGATTCATATTTCCCAGCTAAAAAGGGCCCCCACTGAGAATAATCAGTGGACATCAGTTCAACTTTCCCCCACTCGCCTCAAACTTACAAAGCTTCCTTGACTATCTCATGCTCCCCGACCCCTGGCACCTGGCTTGCTTTCTCAACATCCTCTACATAAACCTATCAGACTTTCAATACATAGCCCCAGATCCATATCTACCTCCGGACAATAGTCCAGAGCAGTGGTTCTCCCGTCTTCTAACTTTCATCGAACATCTTCAGTGACAAGGGACACTGCAACTACACTGAAAATGTAGTCTCAGTTTACATTTATATTGCCGTCTCACTCATACACTCAGACCTTTGCTAGTCCGCCTACTGTATGGCAGTTATTTTTTTAATCACTGAAACTTGGCCACAAGACAGCCGAACACACTCAGTAGTACATAGTTCTGCCAGTTGTCTTCCTTAAGGCTGTCAAACTTCTCTCCGCACAATAGAGGCCCCTTCTCATGGCTCACACTTATCCGCCAAAGGCCAAACTTAACCTACACTGTGAATATAACCAATCTCTCCCACCGCTTCAGAAGGCCCCCACCTAGTGGCAGCCCCCCGCCCTGCCCATGGCCTTCAACACAACTGGTCTCTCTCTCTAAAACTCTTAACCATACAGCCATTAATTGATCCCTCTATGTCCCTGTGTCCTTGGTCCCCAGTCTAACTTTATACAGCCAGGCAGAGGTATCAGAGCTTTTCCAACAACTTTCTATGCTACTACGCCACTTTCGTCAAAAAACGGGCTGTTTTCCTCCCTCTAGTTATTGGAATCAGCTGAAGGACTGGCCTCCCTGCAGCGCCGAACTACCTCAATAGCCCAAGTAGCTGCCCAAAATAGGCGAGCTCTGGACTTGCTTACAGCTGAAAAAGGAGGCACTTGTCTCTTCCCTGGAGAAGAGTGCTGCTATTATGTTAGCGAGTCAAGCCTAGCAGACACTAACATTCAAACTGCCCATATTCCAACAAATGCTTCCACTTCTTATTCTTGCACTAATACTGTGCCTTATTTTATTTTTCATCCGTGCGTCAAAATACCAACCATAGGCTCCGACTTTGACAACGCCCCTTAACAGCAGGAAGTAGCCAGACAGACCACGGCGCCCCTTTATCACTATTATCAACAAAAGGTTGGACTGTTTGGACGAACCGAGGCAGGATGGTGTACTTCCGGGTTCTTCATC
>NW_022334784.1:0-2047 GCF_002776525.5 Piliocolobus tephrosceles
CAAAGTGCTGGGATTACAGGCGTGAGCCACCCCCCAAGAACCTTTACTTCTAATGATTCATCAGATCCTGCAGACTTGACCTTCAAAATGCCTGAAATTTACTTTGAATCTCTTTTTTTCCCTTCCCTATGCCCACAGTCCCCATTGACGTCCACAGAACCTCTTAGCCATACTCCTTCCACCAATCTCCAGGCTTCCAGGCCCATTCCCACTTGCTATTCTTCACATCGTTCTGGGGATTGTCTCCCTAAAGAAATACATCTGAGCCTACCACCCCTTGGTTGGAAAAATCTCAGGCTTGCACTTCCCACCCCTACATCTGTGGCCTCCCAACCCTTTCCACTTTGTCTTTGAGGCCCAGGTCTAATTCCACCTCCCTTGGTAAACCCTCACATAGCCTCCCTATAAATGTGTTTTGTCTGTTTTTGAGACAGAGTTTCATTCTGTCACCCAGAATGGGTGCACTGGGGTGATCATTGCAACCTCGCCTCCCAGGTGTTATAACCATCCTCCCCAGCCTCAGCTTCCTCAATGGCTGTGACTACTGGTGTGCGCCACCACACCCAGTTAATTCTGGTATTTTTATTAGAGATGGGGTTTTGCCATGTTGCCCAGGCTAGTCTTGAACTCCTGGGCCCAAGGGATCCTCCCACCTTAGCCTCCCAAAGTACTGGGATTACAGACGCAAGCCACCGCACCCAGCCTCCCTGTAAACCTGGAGTAATTTATTCCTCTGTCCTCCCATAGCACTATTCATTTTATTCTGCCTGTATTATGACTAATTGTGTACTATTTGGTCTCCCCTATAGCCTGGGATCCTGCTGGGGATTGGATCCTGGTCTAACCAGTCTTTGTCTTTTTTGAAGCATGTAATCTAGGTCTTTAAACATAATAGGTCCTTAATACACGGCTAGTGAGTATTTTTTTTTCCTTAAGTGTTTGGGAACTTGTTATAAAAAAAAAAAAGACCACATTCCCAGTAGATTCAAAGTAAGACAGTAAAGTAAGAACGATTCTCAAACACCTGACTTGTTTACACTTGGAGAGATTTGATGTTATCCAGTGTTGCTCCTCTATATCCATCACCCAGAAAAGACAAAAGACCAAAGACAATTTTAACTCTTTATTTGAAACAAACAATTTCAGAGACAGAAGGTTAGTCGTGACAACAGCTTTTCACTACAACACAAGGGTGGGCATGGCTCACTGAAGGGACAGGCCAGGCGCCTCAGAACAATATATACAATTTAAACAGTGGCTAACTGGTGACAGTTATAAAAACACAAAAAGGAGCCTGGGAAACAGCAAAGTCAACAGGGAAAGAACTGGGTACCCCCTTTGCCAGAAGTTAATTGTTTTCTAGGACCCCCAAGGCAAGATGGGGAAGAGAGAAGATGTAGGCAGTGGGGCAGGCCCTGTGCCCACAGCTCCTCGCCTGTCCTTTGACCACAGATCCCATCCTGCATGACTCAAGCCCCCACAGGCTTGGCCTGGCTCTTATGATGGGGGAATAATAGAGGGGAACCCAGCCTCAACCCAAGTCAGAAGGTAGTTTTTGCCTTGGGAGCTCTGTCCATTGAACTAAAGGGAGGCAGTTACAGAGGGGGCTAAGCATGTTGACACCATGGCTCATGGCAACCTAAGATGGCAGAGAGACAAACACAGAAACCAAGGGGACAGGAGTCTGCACAACAGGAGTCTGCTCCCCGTACTTAGTCATTCTCTGCCTCTGAGGAAAAAAAGGCATTTGGAAGAGATTTTAAAAACTGCAGGCCGGGCGCGGTGGCTCAAGCCTGTAATCCCAGCACTTTGGGAGGCCGAGACGGGCGGATCACGAGGTCAGGAGATCGAGACCATCCTGGCTAACACGGTGAAACCCCGTCTCTACTAAAAAATACAAAAAACTAGCCGGGCGATTTGGCGGGCGCCTGTAGTCCTGGCTACTTGGGAGGCTGAGGCAGGAGAATGGCGGGAACCTGGGAGGCGGAGCTTGCAGTGAGCTGAGATCCGGCCACTGCACTCCAGCCTGGGCGACAGAGCGAGACTC
>NW_022334787.1:0-14377 GCF_002776525.5 Piliocolobus tephrosceles
TTGACAAAATTCAACAGCCCTTCATGCTAAAAACGCTCAACAAATTCAGTTTTAATGTTTTAACTATTCTCACCTCTATTAACTTTTCTGTATGGAACCACATGAATGCTGCTTCTATTCCATGAACATGTAACTACTTGACATTTTCTGCAGTTCCCTGATGACATGTTCTGTTTTTATATAAAAAAAAGTTTGTGTCTCTCATTTTGGTTCATTTCTGTGGCTGTGCATTCAAGTTCATTAACTTTTCTACTGCAATACTAATCTTCCATTAATCCCATCAAGTTTTTTTTGTTTGTTTGTTTTGTTTTTGAGATGGAGTCTTGCTCTGTTGCCCAGGCTGGAGTGCAATGCTATGATCTCGGCTCAACACAACCTCTGTCTCCCAGGTTCAAGTTATTCTCCTGCCTCAGCCTCCCGAGTAGCTGGAACTACAGGCTCATGCCACCATGCCTGGCTAAGTTTTGTGTTTTTAGTAGAGACAGGGTTTCACTTTGTTGGCTAGGCTGCTCTTGAACTCCTGACCCCTCACGATCCACCTGCCTTGATCTTCCAAAGTCTGGGATTACAGGCATGAACTTCCGTGCCCAGCCCCATCAATTTTTTTTTTTTTTAATCTCATGTATTGTAGTTTTCATCTCAAGAAGTTTGATCTTTATGAGATTTAAAATATTTCTATACTTATCTCTTGATCAAGTGAAATCGAATTATAATAACTATTTTATTTTAAAGTTTTTGGTCTGACAGTGCTAACATCTTTGCTAAACCTGAGTTGGCTTTGATTAAATACTTTTTTTCTTTTCATTATCAGTTAATGTTTTCTCCACCTTTGCAGGCCTGCTAATTTTTTTGATGCCTGATATTGTAAATACTAACTTGTGAGTGCTAGATATTTTTGTATTCATATTTGAACTTTCTTCTGGGACTCAGTTATGTTACTTTAAGAATGTTTAATCCTTTTGAATCTTGATTTAAAATTTGTTAGATGGGAACAGAGGTGTCTTATTCTAGGATAGGGTTGTTCAACTTCAGCATTATTGACATTTGGGGTTGGATAATTTTTTAGCATAGATCATTGTCATGTGCAAATAGGATGTTTTGCATGATTCCTAGATCTACTTGCCTAATGCCAATAGCACCCTCCACCTTCAGTTTGACAAGCAAACATTTTTCTACACATTTCTCAATGTCCCATGGGGTTCAAAATCACCTCTGGTTGAGAACCACTGGTTCAGAACTAATTACTACATACTCCTGAGGCAAGACCATTTTGAATACCCTACATGGTCTCCATGAATTACAGGGTTTTTTCTTCTGGCTGGTGGGAATGTCCTCAAATTTGTGAAGTGTTAGGCACTCCTCCCCTGATCCTTTGAGAGGGTTCTTTCCTCAGCTTTTTCAGGTTCTTTACATCCATGTGCCGATAACTATTATACCAAATGCTTGTGGGGGCCCTCTCTCCTCTCCAGCATTTTTTCTTGCTAATTCTAGCTGCTTGGTCTCCTCTTATTCTCAGTTCTATCTCTTCAATTCATAGTATCTGCTAGGTACCCTTTCTCTGTACTGCAGCCCACAAATTCTCTCAAAGCAGAAAATGTGCATCTTTGTAAGCCTTACCTTGTTCATTTCCCAACATCTCTCAGGGATCATGGTACTTCATTATGTAATGTTCAGTGTCTCAAGACAGCTGTTTTACATATTTTGTCAAAATTTTTCATTAATTCAGGGAAGAAAATAAATCTTATCACTTTACTCCATCTTGATTTGAATTGATAGTATCCAATGATATTCTTTAACCATTGTCAAACCATTCTTTTATATAGTTTCCTCACTTACATTTCTCTCTTATCATTCAACAACCTTTTCTTCACTTGATCTTCCTTATCAATTGATAGTTTTATGATAGTATCTAGATAGATAATACCTGGAGTATCAGGATATCTATTTGACAGTTATCAGCATATAGCCTGAATTAAAACTGTGGGACTGGATAAGATTTGCCTATATAAAAAGTAAAGAAGGAGAAAAAATGACTGAGAATTGATTCTTATATATGTGATGTTTGAATTAATGTGTTCCATAGCAATAATTTAACATACATTTGCATGCAAGATGAATCCGGTTGTATGTGCTTATCTCCATTTTAAGACTGACTAAACCTTGAGTACCAGGACTATGGCTTCTCTGCCATCTGTTATCTCAGTATAAAGTAAATAGTTAATGAGGAAATTTGATGATGAATGGTGAATGTAGCATTGAAGAGAAAGGGTAAGGATGAGCAAAGAAGTTGGAAAAATGCTGTGCTATGTTGTGTTTATCATCTGATTCTGCAATGATGTGAAATAATTGCAATCCTAGTCAGCCAGAAAAAAAGCAGATAATTATTTTGCTTTACCTTTAGCAAGAAATAGAGTTTAATTCTCAATCACCAGAACAAATGTTTAGATGGAGTTTTAATTGGTTATGCATCTTCAAAAAGGCTACCATCTGTATATGTTTAAGGCTACCATCTGTATATGTTTTCTATAACCAACACAAATGTCTACAGTGATATGGAACAATACACTTGAACTTTATGGAATGTGGCTATCTGGATAGTTTTATGGTTATTTGGATTATATAATAAAACTGAAAACAAATTTACTTGACTTTGTTATGGATGCTTCTGTAATTGTAAAGTAAAATGTACACATCAATATAAAAATTCTTTTTTTTCTTTATTTCTTCTAAAAAAATGGGATGCATGTGCAGAACGTGCAGGTTTGTTACATAGGTATATGTGTGCCATGGTGGTTTGCTGCACCTATTGACCCATCCTCTAAGTTCCCTCCCCTCATCTCCCATCCCCCAACAGACCCTGGTATGTGTTGTTCCCCTCTCTGTGTCCATGTGTTCTCAATGTTCAACTCCCACTTATGAGTGAGAATAAGTGGTGTTTGGTTTTCTATTCCTGTGTTAGTTTGCTGAGGATGATAGCTTCCAGCTTCATCCATGTCCCTGAAAAGGACTTGATCTCATTCTTTTTATGGCTGCATAGGATTTCATGGTGTGTATTTTCTTTTTTATCCAGTCTATCATTGATGGGCATTTAGGTTGGTTCCATGTCTTTGCTATTGTAAATAGTGCTGCAATAAACATATGTGTGCATGTATCTTTATTGTAGAATGATTTATATTCCTTTGTGTGTACACCCAGTAATGGGATTGCTGGGTCAAATGGTATTTCTGGTTCTAGATCCTTGAGAAATCATGAGAATCACCACACTGGCTTCCACAATGGTTGAACTAATTTACCTTCCCACCAACCGTGTAAAACTGTTCCTATTTCTCCATAGCCTCTCCAGCATCTATTGTTTCCTGACTGCTTAATAATCTATTCTGACAGGCATGGGATGATATCTCATTGTGGTTTGGATTTGCATTTTTTTGATGATTGGTGATGGTGAGTTTGTTGGCTGCATAAATGTCTTCTTTTGAGAAGTGTCTGTTCGTATTCTTTGCCCACTTTTTGATGGGGTTGCTTGTTTTTTCTTGTAAATATGTTTAAGTTCCTTGTAAATTCTGGATATTAGACCTTTCTCTGATGGGTAGATTGCAAAAATTTTCTCTCATTCTGTAGGTTGCCTTTTAACTCTCATGATAGTTTATTTTGTTGTACAGAAGCTCTTTAGTTTAGTTAGATCCCATTTGTCAATTTTGGCTTATGTTGCAATTGCTTTTGACATTTTGTCATGAAGTCTTTGTCTATGCCTATGTTCTGAATGGTATTGCCTAGGTTTTCTTCTAGGGTTTTTATGGTCTTGCATTTTACATTTAACTCTTTAATCCATCTCCAGTTAATTTTTGTATAAGGTGTAAGGAAAGGGTCCAGTTTTGGTCTTCTGCATATGGCTAGCCAGTTTTTCCAGCATTTACTGGATAGGAGGTCCTTTCCTTATTGTTTGTTCTTGTCAGGTTTGTCGAAGATCAGATGGTTGTAGATATGTGGTGTTATTTCTGAGGTCTCTGTTCTGATCCATTCCTCTATATGTCTGTTTTGGCACCAGTACCATGCTGTTTTTGTTACTGTAGTCTTGTAGTATAAAGTGAGGTAGCAGGATGCCTCTAGCTTTGTTCTTTTCACTTAGAATTTTCTTGGTTATATGGGGTCTTCTTTGATTCCATATGATATTTAACATAGTTTTTTCTAATTCTGTGAAGAATGTCAATGGTAGTTTGAAGGGAATAGCATTGAATCTGTAAATTACTTTGGGTAGTATGGCCACTTTCACGATATTGATTCTTCCTATCCATGAGCATGGAATGTTTTTCCATTTGTTTGTGTCCTTTCTTATTTCCCTGAGCAGTGGTTCATAGTTGTCTTTGAAGAGGTCCTTCACATGCCTTGTAAGCTGTATTCCTAGATATTTTATTCTGTTTGTAGCAATTGTGAATTAACTGTAGCAATTGTGAATGGAAGTTCATTCATGATTTGGCTCTCTGCTTGCCTATTGTTGGTGTAAAGGAATGCTTATGATTTTGCACATCGATTTTGTATCCTTAGACTTTTCTGAAGTTGCTTATCAGTTCAGGATGTTTTTGGGCTGAGATGATGGCATTTTCTAAATATAAAATCATGTCATCTGCAAACAGACACAACTTGACTTCCTCTCTTCCTATTTGAATACGCTGTATATTTTTGTCTTGCCTGATTGCCCTGGCCAGAACTTCCAATACTATGTTGAGTACGAGTGGCGAGAGAGGGCATCCTTATCTTGTGCCAGTTTTCAAAGGTATTGCTTCCAGCATTTGCTCATTCAATGTGATATTGGCTGTGGTTTTGTCATAAATAGCTCTTATTATTTTGAGATATGTTCCATCAATACCTAGTTTACTGAATGTTTTTAACATGAAGTCATGTTGAATTTTATCAAAGACTTTTTCTGCATCTATTGAGCTAATGAAGTGGTTTTTGTCTTTGGTTCTGTTTATGTGATGGATTACGTTGGTTGATTTCTGTATATTGAACCAGCCTTGCATCCCAAGGCGAAGGTGGCTGACTAGAAGCAGTGGCGTTCCAAGGCTCCCACCAAAAAGTAAACATAATAAGCATGTGAATCCTTCACCGGCAGCTAAGGTTCTCTCATCAGAATTGACTAGAAGACTGGTGTGACCCATGGAGAGAAAGAAGGGCAGTGTGGTCCTGCAGCCCACTTGAGAGCCACATGGGTTATTCTTGTTGGCAATTCCTCTTATCAAGGAAAACCTTTTATCAAAAGTTAGCAAAATCATTTATCAAGGTTGTTGGCTTCTTTGCATTGGGTTAGAACATATTCCTTTAGCTCATCGTAGTTTTTTATTACCCATCTTCTGCAGCCTACTTCTGTCAATTCGTCCATCTGTTTCTCCATCCATTTCTGTGTCCTTGATGGAGAGATGTTACAATCATTTGGAGAAGAGGCACTCTGGCCTTTTGGGTTTTCACCATTTTTTTGTTGATTCTTTCTGATGTTTGTGAGTTTGTCTCGTTTTGGTCTTTGAGGCTGCTGACCCTTGGATGGGGTTATTTTGGGGCCTTTTTTTGTTGGTGGTGCTGATGCCGTTGTTGTCACTTTCAGCTTGTTTATTTATTTATTTATTTTTTCAATAGTCAGGTCCTTCTTCTATAGGGCTGCTGCAGTTTGCTGGGATTCACTTTGGCTCCTATTCTTTTGATTTGCTCCTGTGCCTAGAGATGTCACTCGAGGAGGCTGGAGAGCAACAAAGATGGGTGACTTTTCCTTCTGAGACCTCTGACCTTGAGGGCCACCAACCTGATGCCAGTAGGATCACTCCTGTATAGCGTATAGACAACCCTTGTTGGAGGGTCTCACCCAGTTGGGTGGCACAGGGAGTGGGATCTGTTTAATAAAAGACTTTGTCCCTTGGTGGAAAGGCTGTGTTTTGCTGGGGTGGAGGGGGAAGCCCACTTGTCTGGGATGCCCAGATTCTTCAGAACTATCAGGAGGAGAGGCTATGTCTGCTGGTCTGCAGAGACTGCAGCCACCCCTCCTGCTAGTGGCTCAGGCCCAGGGAGATCTGAATTCTGTTTCTGAGACTCTGGCTGGAGTTATTGGAGATCCTGCAGGGAAAGCCCACCCACTGAGGTTAAACCTGAAGAGGCACTCTCGCCACAGACTGCCACAGCAGGTATATGTTGGGCTGTGAGTACAAGTCTTGGAACCAAGCCGTTCAGCCTCCCTGGCTCCAGAAGGGTAAAAGTGCAGCCTGGAGCTATAGAAATGGGTTCCACCCTTCCCCTGCCCAGTGAGCTTAGCGTATTAGGCAGTTGTGAGTCCCAGTGCTGGCTCCTGCCAGTCCCCCAAGTAGGTCAGATGGCTTAGACAGCAGGCAGCTGCAACTGGTGCTGGTTGCCCCTCCCACTGGGAGTTTGGTAGACTTAAGCAGATTCCAGCTGAGAGGCTGTAAGAATCTACACTTCTCATGGTTGGGATGTTTGGCCCCAGTGGCATGGATTCATGAGTGGGATCTTTGAATCTATGGGTTGCCCAGTTCCATGGGAAAAGCAATTTCCCTGGCTGGGTGGCATGCTCACTCACTGCCTCCTTTTATTTTGAGCTTGTGTGTCTTTGCAAATAAAATGGGTCTCCTGAATACAGCACACTGATGGGTCTTGAACCTTTATCCAGGTTGCCAGTCTGTGTCTTTTAATTGGGGCATTTAGTTCATTTACATTTAAAGTTAGTATCGTTATGTGTGAATTTGATCCTGTCATCATGATGCTTCTTGGTTAGTTTGCACAGTAGTTGATGCAGTTTCTTTGTAGTGTCATTGGTCTTTATGTTTTGGTGTGTTTTTGCAGTGACTGGTACCAGTTTTTCCTTTCCATGTTTAGTGGTTCCTTCAGGAGCTCTTGCAGAGCAGGCCTGGAGGTAACGAAATTCCTCAGCATTTGCTTGTTTGGAAAGGATTTTATTTCTCCTTCATTTATGAAGCTTAGTTTGGCTGGATATGAAATTTCTGGGTTGAAATTATTTTCTTTTCTTTCTTTCTTTCTTTTTTTTTTTTTTTGAGACCAAGGCTCACTCTGTCACCCTGGCTGGAGTGCAGTGGCTTGATGCCGGCTTACTGCAACCTCTGCCTCCCGGGTTCAAGTGATTCTCCTGCCTCAGCCTCCCGAGTAGCTGAGATTACAGGCATGTGCCACCACGCCCAGCTAATTTTGTGTATTTAGTAGAGATGGGGTTTCACCATGTTAGCCAGACTAATCTCGGAATCCCAACCTCTGGTGATCCATCTACCTCAGCCTCCCAAAGTGCTGGGATTATAGGCAGAAGCCACCATGCCCAACTGAAAATTCTTTCCTTTAAGAATGTTGAATATTGGCCTCCAATCTCTTCTGACTTTTAGAGTTTCTGCTGAGAGAGATCTGCTGTTAGTGTGATGGGCTTACCTTTGTAGGTGACCTGGCCTTTCTCTATGACTGCCCTTAACAGTTTTTCCTTCATTTCAACATTGGAGAATCTGATGATTATGTGTTTTAGGGTTGATCTTCTTGTGGAGTATCTTAATGGTGTTCTCTGTATTTCCTGAATTTGCAAGTTGGCCTGTTTTGCTAGGATGGGGAAGTTCATGGACCCTAAGGCCATATTAATATTTGACAATTTCAATAAGTTGATGACATCTAATATTTCTATCATTGACAGAGCCCAAAAATATACAGGCTCCTTTACAAATAATAGAGAAGCTTTGGCTAATAGAAAGATACTGTTGATTAGAGTTGGACTCCCTTTTGTCAAACTACAATGGACTGTGAAGTTGTGATAATCTTTTTTAAGACTATTTTTTAAATAGCACTTTTAGGTTCACAGTAAAATTTAGAGGAAAGTACAGAGATTTCTCACATTTGCCCTACCCTTCACCTCCATAGCTTCCATTTTAATCAATGTTCCCCACCAGAGTGGTACACTTGTTATAATTTATAAACCTACACTGCTATAGCACAACCACTCCAAGTCCATAGTTTATGTTAGGGTTCACTCTTGTTGTTATGTCATGGCCTTTTTAGATAAATAGAAAACCATCTCATTGCTTTCAAATAAAAAGAAAAAGGTAACTTCCTGAAAATATTTTTAAGTTTTTGAGAGTAAAATTACAGACAATAAGGCATTTAATTTCTCACTGTTCCTGCAGTCCAGGTTGGAGAAATACATGATAATTATGTATGCTGTTTGATGACTCAGTGATAAATATACTTAGAAGCAAAGTGGAAACTTCTCTAGAGTAAAGAATGGCTTAGAGAAACTATTTCAGCCTTGTATTTATATTGGAATCAACATAACAGTGCTACTCTGCCAGTAGTATAAACCATTTAAACTGGACTTCAAATTTTTTTTAAATATTCATAGCTAAATAGCCTATGATCTCTCCTCACCAGAGTCATTTTATCTGATAATACTGGCATTTTTTTTCCTTTAACTATGTATAATGAGTTCAGATCTTATTTTAGGCAAAAGGATGGGCTAGCCAGCTAATGTGTTGGTGACAGGGTAAACTTTTCAGTAGCAAATATTTTGAGTGCATGCTGTCTAGGTGACATTGACAGTGTTGGGAGGCAGAAGCAATCCCTACTTTGAAAAACACGTGTTTTTTTAATTGAGATACCACCAGACAGCACAGCATCTGGGTCATGAAATTATTTCCACTATGCAGTCATCAGTGTCTCTCAACTATACTCTTCTCCTGCACACACATGCACACACACACACAAACGTACACACACACATGCACACACACACACCCTTCAGGCTATGGTGAAAATATAGAGGATGGGGTAAGTGGGAATGAGTTGTGAAACACTGTATGGGCTAAAATAAGGTCCAAAGCAGCAAAAGAGATGGTAGGGATGGACATTTTAAACATAAGTAGGTATTCAGGAGTTACTGACTCATTGAACATAGGAGATGTGAGAAAGAGATGCTATTAGGAAGACTCTCAGGTTGTGGCTTGATTGCAAATCTTAGGATAGACAACACTGGCACATAAGTAGATTTTAGATTTAAAGTAATGATTCTGTCTGGGAAATTTTGAGATACTTACAGAACATTTGAGAAAACATGTATAATAGTCAGTTGAATAAGATAGGTCTAGAGCTCAAAATTAGAATCGAATTTAAAATCCTCAGCACAGAATAAAATCTTAGAAGACATTTATAGGAATGGGATTGGGGTAGAAAATTAGTATCAGAATGAAATTGTGATGCATTAAATTCTTAAATTCTTGGGAAACAAAAAATAAGAAACAAATGGATCAAAGAATATGGCCACTTTAAGAGAAAGTCTGGAGAACATGAAAGAGTTCATAAAGACAGGCTTTGTGATACATAAGGCAAGATGTCTGATAAGATGGAGGAAAAAATTGGGAGAGTGGGGAACATAAAGAGTGCTTGGAATAGTCATGAGGGCAAGTTTAGAAGTTGAGGTGGGAACCCAGCTGTGGAAGAATAAAGTATGACAGGATTCTTAATGGAGCTAATCAGTTTGGTCTGGTTATATTATTCAACATTCTGCAAAATGATGAAGACTATGATGAACTGGGTTAATCCAGGTTACAGAATAAATGAGACTTGTGCTAGAGAAGGTCAGTATGCTTGCTTTTCTCTTATTGAGGGTATTGGTTGAAGAATTTGAACCCAGTGTGTAATACACTAATGAACTAAGGAAGAATTCAAAATACTGAAAGTCACAAAAAAGTAAAGAAATTTGAAAACTTGAAACATAAGGTATGGTAGTCAGAGAAAAGTATTTGAGATTTTATGCTTTGAGTTGGTGTACTTCAGGGCAATTTGACTTGATAAACTAGACATGACATAAAATTCAGAGATGTTTAGGAGATCAATGGTAGGTGAAGACTGAAGGTCTAAGGTATTATCAACATGTGCTTAATGCAGTGGTTCTCAACCAGGGACAATCTCATTCCCTAGGTAGGACTGTCAGGTAAAATACACAACATCTAGTAAAATTTGAATGTCAGATAAGCACAAATAACTTTTTAAGCATCAATATATCTTATTAAATATGTGGGATATATTTATACAAAACATTGTTGTTTATCTGAAATTCAAATTTCATTGTGTTCTTTATGTTTATTTGCTAAACCGAACAACCATGCCCTGGGACATACTGAGGAATTTCAGTTGTCACATTGTGAGAAGGGATGTTACTGGAAACTAGGTTGAGGCCAGGGATGCTGCTAAACATTCTACAAAGCACAAGACCACCCCCACCCATCGTGATAAAGAAAAATATAGCTCACAATGCCAGTAGTGCTGAGGGTCAAGAAACCCTGGCTTATTGTAACTTTATAGAGAAGCTGTCCCTAACCAGCATACTAGAGTAGGTTCTCCTATGTATACTCTATATAACTTATTTTTCTCCTTGGTAATATGTTCTTTTCAGAGTTGCAGTAAAATCCTTATTTATTTGTGGACAATTTCTCCTACTAGATTAGAAACCCCATCAATGATGATGCAATTCTAATTTTTAATCCTGTGATGAGGTACAAAGTAGAAGTACAATAAATATTTATTGAATAATAAAATAGGGGGCGGAGCAAGATGGCCGAATAGGAACAGCTTCAGTCTCCATCTCCCAGTGCGAGCGACACAGAAGACCGGTGATTTCTGCATTTTCAACTGAGGTACTGGGGTCATCTCACTCGGGAGTGCCGGACAATCCGTGCGGATCAGCTGCTGCAGCCCGACCAGCGAGAGCTGAAGCAGGGCGAGGCATCGCCTCACCTGGGAAGCGCGAGGGGGAAGGGAGTCCCTTTTCCTAGCCAGGGGAACTGAGACACACAACACCTGGAAAATCGGGTAACTCCCACCCCAATACTGCGCTATAACACCGGCACACCGGAGAATATATCCCACACCTGGCCGGAAGGGACCCACGCCCACGGAGCCTCCCTCCTTGCTAACAGAGCAGTCTGCGGCAATCTAACCGCAAGGCAGCAGCGAGACTGGGGGAGGGGCGCCCGCCATCGCTGAGGCTTAAGTAGGTAAATAAAGCTGCTGGGAAGCTCGGACTGGGTGGAGCTCACAGCAGCTCAAGGAAACCTGCCTGTCTCTGTAGACTGCGCCTCTGGGGACAGGGCTCAGCTAAAGGAGCAGAAGCCTGTGCAAACGCGAACGACTCTGTCTGACAGCTTTGAAGAGAGCAGTGGATCTCCCAACACGGAGGTTGAGATCTGAGAAGGGGCAGGCTGCCTGTTCAAGTGGGTCCCTGACCCCTGAGTAGCCTAACTGGGAGACATCCCCCACTAGGGGCAGTCTGACACCCCACACCTCACAGGGTGGAGTACACCCCTGAGAGGAAGCTTCCAAAGCAAGAATCAGACAGGTGCACTCGCTGTTCAGCAATATTCTGTCTTCTGCAACCTCTGCTGCTGATACCCAGGCAAACAGGGTCTGGAGTGGACCTCAAGCAATCTCCAACAGACCTATAGCTGAGGGTCCTGACTGTCAGAAGGAAAACTATCAAACAGGAAGGTCACCTATACCAAAACCCCATCAGTACATCACCATCATCAAAGACCAGAGACAGATAAAAACCACAAAGATGGGGAAAAAGCAGGGCAGAAAAGCTGGAAATTCAAAAACTAAGAGCGCATCTCCTCCTGCAAAGGAGCACAGCCCATCGCCAGCAACGGATCAAAGCTGGTCAGAGAATGATTTTGATGAGATGAGAGAAGAAGGCTTCAGTCCATCAAACCTCTCAGAGCTAAAGGAAGAATTACGTACCCAGCGCAAAGAAACTAAAAATCTTGAAAAAAGAGTGGAAGAATTGAGAGCTAGACTAATTAATGCAGAGAAGGTCATAAACGAAATGACAGAGATGAAAACCATGACACGAGAAATACGTGACAAATGCACAAGCTTCAGTAACCGACTCGATCAACTGGAAGAAAGAGTATCAGCGATGGAGGATCAAATGAATGAAATGAAGCGAGAAGAGAAACCAAAAGAAAAAAGAAGAAAAAGAAATGAACAAAGCCTGCAAGAAGTATGGGATTATGTAAAAAGACCAAATCTACGTCTGATTGGGGTGCCTGAAAGTGAGGGGGAAAATGGAACCAAATTGGAAAACACTCTACAGGATATCATCCAGGAGAACTTCCCCAACCTAGCAGGGCAGGCCAACATTCAAATTCAGGAAATACAGAGAACGCCACAAAGATACTCCTCCAGAAGAGCAACTCCAAGACACATAATTGCCAGATTCACCAAAGTTGAAATGAAGGAAAAAATCTTAAGGGCAGCCAGAGAGAAAGGTCGGGTTACCCACAAAGGGAAGCCCATCAGACTGACAGCAGATCTCTCGGCAGAAACTCTACAAGCCAGAAGAGAGTGGGGGCCAATATTCAACGTTCTTAAAGAAAAGAATTTTAAACCCAGAATTTCATATCCAGCCAAACTAAGTTTCATAAGTGAAGGAGAAATAAAATTCTTTACAGATAAGCAAATGCTTAGAGATTTTGTCACCACCAGGCCTGCCTTACAAGAGACCCAGAAGGAAGCCCTAAACATGGAAAGGAACAACAGGTACCAGCCATTGCAAAAACATGCCAAAATGTAAAGACCATCGAGGCTAGGAAGACACTGCATCAACTAATGAGCAAAATAACCAGTTAATATCACAATGGCAGGATCAAGTTCACACATAACAATATTAACCTTAAATGTAAATGGACTAAATGGTCCAATTAAAAGACACAGACTGGCAAACTGGATAAAGAGTCAAGACCCATCAGTCTGCTGTCTTCAGGAGACCCATCTCATATGCAGAGACATACATAGGCTCAAAATAAAGGGATGGAGGAAGATCTACCAAGCAAATGGAGAACAAAAAAAAGCAGGGGTTGCAATCCTAGTCTCTGATAAAACAGACTTTAAACCATCAAAGATCAAAAGAGACAAAGAAGGCCATTACATAACGGTAAAGGGATCAATCCAACAGGAAGAGCTAACTATCCTAAATATATATGCACCCAATACAGGAGCACCCAGATTCATAAAGCAAGTCCTTAGAGACTTACAAAGAGACTTAGGCTCCCATACAATAATAATGGGAGACTTCAACACTCCACTGTCAACATTAGACAGATCAACGAGACAGAAAGTTAACAAGGATATCCAGGAATTGAACTCATCTCTGCACCAAGCGGACCTAATAGACATCTATAGAACTCTCCACCCCAAGTCAACAGAATATACATTCTTCTCAGCACCACATCGCACTTATTCCAAAATTGACCACATAATTGGAAGTAAAGCACTCCTCAGCAAATGTAAAAGAACAGAAATTATAACAAACTGTCTCTCAGACCACACTGCAATCAAACTAGAACTCAGGACTAAGAAACTCAATCAAAACCGCTCAACTACATGGAAACTGAACAACCTGCTCCTCAATGACTACTGGGTACATAAAGAAATGAAAGCAGAAATAAAGATGTTCTTTGAAACCAATGAGAACAAAGATACAACATACCAGAATCTCTGGGACACATTTAAAGCAGTGTGTAGAGGGAAATTTATAGCACTAAGTGCCCACAAGAGAAAGCAGGAAAGATCTAAAATTGACACTCTAACATCACAATTAAACGAACTAGAGAGGCAAGAGCAAACACATTCAAAAGCTAGCAGAAGGCAAGAAATAACTAAGATCAGAACAGAACTGAAGGAGATTGAGACACAAAAAACCCTCCAAAAAATCAATGAATCCAGGAGTTGGTTTTTTGAAAAGATCAACAAAATTGACAGACCGCTAGCAAGGCTAATAAAGAAGAAAAGAGAGAAGAATCAAATAGACACAATAAAGAATGATAAAGGGGATATCACCACCGACCCCACAGAAATACAAACTACCATCAGAGAATACTATAAACACCTCTACGCAAATCAACTAGAAAATCTAGAAGAAATGGGTAATTTCCTGGACACGTACACTCTCCCAAGACTAAACCAGGAAGAAGTTGAATCCCTGAATAGACCAATAGCAGGCTCTGAAATTGAGGCAACAATTAATAGCCTACCCACCAAAAAAAGCCCAGGACCAGATGGATTCACAGCTGAATTCTACCAGAGGTACAAGGAGGAGCTGATACCTTTCCTTCTGAAACTATTCCAATCAATAGAAAAAGAGGGAATCCTCCCTAACTCATTTTATGAGGCCAACATCATCCTGATACCAAAGCCTGGCAGAGACACAACAAAAAAAGAGAATTTCAGACCAATCTCCCTGATGAACATCGATGCAAAAATCCTCAATAAAATACTGGCAAACCGGATTTAGCAGCACATCAAAAAGCTTATCCACCATGATCAAGTGGGCTTCATC
>NW_022334789.1:0-8957 GCF_002776525.5 Piliocolobus tephrosceles
TTCTGTGATACTTCTTTGTGATGTGTGAATTCATCTCACAGTGTTACACCATTCCTTCCATTGAGAAGTGTGCTAACACTTTTTTCCTCGAATGTGCAATGGTATATTCGGGAGTGCATTGAGGCCTATTTTGAAAAAGGAAATATCCTCAGAGAAAAACCAGAAAGAAATTTTCTAAGAAACAGCTTTCTAGTGTGTGAATTCAACTCACAGAGTTACACTGTTCTTTTCATTGAGCAGTTTGCTAATACTGTTTAGTTGGAATTTGCAATAGGATCTTTTGGAGTGTGTTGAAGCTTATGGTAACAAAGGAAATATCCTCAGGCAATAATTAGAAAGTAGCTTTCAGAGAAACTGCTTTGTGATTTGTGAATTCATCTTACAGAGTTACAGATTTCTTTTCATGGCACTGTTTGGTAGCACTGTTTTTATGGAATCTGCAATGAGATATTTTGGATCGCATTGAATCCTATGGTGACAAATGAAATATCCCGATAAAAACTAGAAAGAAGCTTTGTGGGAAACTACTTTGTGATTGGTGAATTCATCTCACAGAGTTGCACAAGACTTTTCATGGAGCAGTTTGGTAGCACTCTTTTTGGGGAATCTCAGAAGTGATATTTTACATCGCATTGAAGGCTATGGTAACAAAGGTAATATCCTCAGAGAAAAACTAGAAAGAAGCTTCCCAAGAAATTGCTTTGTTATTTGTGAATTCATCTCACAGAAGTACACGTTTCTTTTCATGAGCAGTTTGGTAACACTGTTTTTGCTTAATCTGAAAAGGGATTTTTTGTATCACATTGAAGCCTATGGTGACAAAGGAAATACTCTCAGATAAAACCTGGACAGAAATTTTCTGAGAAATTTATTTGTGATGTGAATTCAGCTTACAGACTTACACATTTCTTTTCATGTAGCAGTTGGATAACAATGTTTTTGTGGAATCAGCAAAGGGATATATGGGAGTGCATTAAGGCCTACGGTGAAAAAGGAAATATCCTCAAATAAAAACTAGAAAGATGCTTTCTGAGAAACTGCTTTGTGGCGTGCAAATTCATCTCACAGAGTTACAGTTTTCTTTTCATTTAGCTGTTTGATAACACTGTTTTCATGTAATCGGCAATAGGATATTTAGTAGGGCACTGAAGCCTATGGTGAAAAAGGAAACATCCTCAGATAAAAACCAAAGATAAGCTTTCTGTGAAATTTCTTTGTGATGTTTGAATTCATCTCACAGAGTTAAACTGTTCTTTTAATTTAGCAGTTTGGTAACACTGTTTTTTTGGAATTGACAATGAGATATTTTGAAGCACACAGAAGCTTATGGTGAAAAAGGAAACATCCTCATATAAAAAGTAGGAAGAAGCCTTGTCTGAAACCACTTTGTGATGTGTTAATTTATCGCAAAGAGCTTCACGATTCTTTTCATTTATCAGTTCGGTTGCACTGCTTTTGGGGAATCTGAGAAGGAAAATTTGGGACTGCTAACACTCTTTTCATGGAATCTACAAAGGGATATTTGGGAGCACTTTGAGGCCTATGAGGACAAAGGGAATATCCTCAGATAAAAACCAAAAAGATTTCTGAGAAATTGCTTTGGATGTGTGAATTCACCTCACAGAGTTAAACGATTATTTTCATGGGTCATTTTGTTAGCACTGTTTTTGGAGAAACTGAGCAGGGATATTTTGGATCACATTGAAGACTATGGTGACAAATGTAATATTCTTAGATAAAGAGCAAAAAGAAGCTTTCTGAGAAACTACTTTGGATGTGTGAATTCATCTCACAGGGCTAGACGATTCTTTTTATGGATCTCTTTGCCTGCACTGTTTTTGGGGAATCTGAGAAGGTATATTTTGGATCGCATTGAAGCCTACAGTGACAAAGATAATATCCTCAGATAAAAACTGGATAGAATCTTCCTGAGAAAGTTCTTTGTGTTGTGTGAATTCATCTCACAGAGTTACACCTTTCTTTTCATGGAGCGGTTTGCTAACACTGTTTTCGTGAAATCTGGCCAAGGGACATGTGGCAGCACTTTGAGGCTTGTAGTGAAAAAGGAAATATCCTCAGATAAAGACTAGACAGAAGCTTTCTGAGACTCTGCTTTTTGATGTGTGAGTCACCTCACAGATTTACACCATTCTTTTCATACACAGCCGTCTGCTAACACTGTTTTCATGGAAAATGCAATAGGATTGTTGGGAGTACATTGAAGTCTAGGGTGACAAAGAAAATATCCTCAGATAAAAACCAAAAGTAAGCCTTTTGAGAAACTGCTTTGTGATGTGTGAATACATCTCACAGAGTTACAATGTTATTTTCATGGAGCCGTCTGCTAACACTGTTTTCCTGGAATGCGTAAATGAATATTTTGCAGTGCATTGAAGCTTATGGTGACAAAGAAAATATCCTCAGAGACAAACTAGAAAGAAAGTTTCTGAGAAAATTCTTTCTGATCTGTGAATTCATCTCACAGAGTTGCACTTTCGTTTCATGGAGCTGTCTGTTACCATTGTTTTTGGGGAATCTGAGGATGGATATTTTGGATAGCATTGAAGCCTATGGTGAAAAAGGAAATATCCTCAAATAAAAAGTAGAAAGAAGCTTTTGGAGAAACTGCTTTGTGATGTGTGAATTCATGTCACAGAGTTACACATTTCTCTTCATGAAGCAGTTTGATAACACTGTGTTCGTAGAATCTGTCAAGGGATACATGGCAGCATTTTGAGGACAATAGTGAAAAAGGAATTGCCTTAGATAAAAACTACAAAGAAGCTCTGTGAAAACTGCTCTGTGATGGACTATTTCATCTCACAGGGTTGCACCATTCTTCTCACTGAGCACTGAGCAGTCTGCTAACTCTGTTTTCCTGAAATCTGCATTCGGATATTTGGTAGTGCATTGAAGCCCATGGGGACAAAGGAAATATCCTCAGATAAAAACCAAAAAGAAGCTTTCTGAGAAACTGCTATGTGATGTGTGAATACACCTCACAGAGTTACAGTGTTATTTTCACTGAACTGTCTGCTAACACTGTTTTCTTGGAATCCACAAAGGGATATTTCAGAGCGCTTTGAAGCTAAAGGTGACAAAGGAAATAAACTCAGATAAATAGCGAAAGGAAGCTTTCTGAGAAACTGCTTTGTGATGTGTGAATACATCTCACAGAGTTACAGTGTTCTGTTAACAGATCAGTTTGCTAACACTGGTTTCTTGGAATCTGCAATGCAACATTTCTTAGCGCAATGAAGCTTATGATGACAAAGGATATATCCTCAGATAACAAATAGGAAGTAGCTTTCTGAGAAAGTGCTTTCTGATGGGTTAATTGATATCACAGAGTTATACCGTTCTTTTCACTAGGAAGTCTGCTAATTGTGTTTTCGTGAAATCTGCATTAGGATATTTGGGAGTGCACTGAAGCCTATGGGGATAAGGGAAATATGCTCAGATAAAAACCAAAAAGAAGCTATCGGAGAAACTTCTTTGGATGTGTGAATTCATCTCACAGAGTTACATGATTCTTTTCATGGATCACTTTGTTAACACTGTTTTTGGGGAATCTGAGAAGGGATATTTTGAATTGCATTGAAGCCCATGGTGACAAGGAAATATCCTCACTAAAAACTGGAAAGAAGCTTTCTGAGAAAGTTCTTTTCGATGTGTGAATTCATCTCACAGAGTTACACCTTTCTTTTCATGGAGCAGTTTGCTAATGCTATTTTTGTCAAATCTGCAAAGGGATATTTGGGAGCTCTTTGAGGCTTATAGTGAAAACGGAAATATCCTCAGATAAAAACTAGAAAGATGCTTTGTGAGAAACTTCTTTGTGATGTGTGAGTTCATCTCACAGAGTTACACCATTGTTTTCATACAGCAGTTTGCTAACACTCTTTTTGTGGAAAATGCAATAAGATGTTTAGGAGTGCATTGAACCCTATGGTGGCAAAGGAAATATCCTCAGATAAAAAACAAAAAGAAGCCTTCTGTGAAACTACTTTGTGATGTGTGAATGTATCTCACAGTGTTATAGTGTTCTTTTCATTGAGAAGTCTGCTAACACTGTTTTCTTGGAATGCATAAAGAGATATTTCACAGCACATTGAAGCTTATGGTGACAAAGGAAATACTCTCAGAGAAAAACTATAAAGAAGGCATCTGAGCATCTGCTTTCTGATGTGTGAATTCATCTCACAGATTTACACCACTCTTTCATAGAGGAGTTTGGTTACACTGTTTTTGTTATATCTCAGGAGTGATGTCTTGGATTGCATAGAATTCTATCGTGAGAAATGAAATATCCTCAGATTAAAACTGGAGAGAAGCCTTTTCAGAAACTGCTTTGCAGTGTGTGAATTCGTCTCAGAGAGTTATACCATTGCTTTCATTGAGAACTTTGCTATCACTGTTTTCACAGAATCTGCAATGAGATATATGGCAGCACATTGAGGCTCATGTATAAAAAGGAAATATCCTCGGGTAAAAAGAAGAAAGAAGCTTTCTGAGAAATGGCTTTGTGATCTGTGAATTCACTACACAGTGTTACACTATTCTTTCAAGGAGCAGTTTGCTAGAAGTGTATCTGTTCAATTTGAGAAGATATAGACTGAGTCACTTTGAAGCCTGTGGTAACAAAGGAAATATCCTCAGTAAAAACTAAAAAAAGTGTCATGAGAAACTGTTTTGTGATGAGTATATTCATCTCACAGAGATACACTTTTCGTTACACTGAGCAGTTTGCTAACACTGTTTTTGTGGAATCTGCCATTGTATATTCCGAAGGCATTGAGTCCTATGGGGAAAAATTAATATCTTTAGATAAAAACTGGAGAGAAGCCTTCTGAGAAACTGCTTTGTGAATTGTGAATTCATCTTATAGAGCTACATCACACTTTTTATTGAGAAGTTTCCTAACAATATTTTCGCGGAATCGGCAATGAGATACACGGGAATGCATGGAGGCCTGAAATATCCTCAGAGACAAACAAGAAAGAAGCTTTTTGGGAAACTGCTTTGTGATGCGTGAATTCATTTCACAGAGTTACACTCTTTCCTGGATCCGTTTGCTAGGAGTGTTTATGTGAAATCTGAGAAGGGGTATTTTTTATTGCTTTGAAGCCTATGGTGACAAGGGAAATGTACTCAGATAAATTCCAGAAAGAATCTTTCTGAGAAACTGCTTTGTGATGTGTGAATTAATCTCACAGTGTTACACAATTCTTTCATGGAGCCCGTTGTTAGCACTGTTTTTGTGGAATCTGAGAAGGGATATTTTGGATCACTTTGAAGCCTGTGGTGATAAAGGAAATAAACTCAGTTAAAAACCAGAAAGAAACTTTCCGAGAAACAGCTTTGTGATTTGTGAATTCATCTCACAGAATTACAACAAAATTTTGTGGAGCCATTGGCTAGCACTGCTTTTGTGGAATCTGAGAAGAAATACTTTTGATCGCTTTGAAGCCTATGGTAACAAAGAAAATATCCTCAGTTAAAACTAGAAAAAGCTTTATGAGAAACTGCTTTGTGAAGAGTGCACTCATCTCACAGAAATACACTTTTCATTACATTGAGCAGTTTTGCTAACACTGTTTTCATGGAATCTGCCATGGGATATTCCAAGGCCATTGAGTCCCATGGTGAAAAATTAAATATCCTTAGATTAAAACTGGAGAGAAGCTTTCTGAGAAATTGCTTTGTGATGTGTGAATTCATCTCACAGAGTTACACTACACTTTCAGGGAGCCGTTTTTCAGCACTGCTTTTGTGGAATGTGAGAAGGGATATTTTTGATTGTTGTGATGCCCATAGTAACATAGGAAATATCCTCAGATAAAAACTAGAAAGCCGCTTTCTGGGAAACTGCTCTGTGAGTTGTGAATTCATCTCAGAGTTACACCACTCTTTCATGGAGGAGTTTGCTGGCAGTATTGTTGTGGAATCTCAGATGTGATATTTTGGATAGCATTAAAACTCATGATGAAAAATGAAATATCCTCAGATGTAAACTGGAGAGAAGCCTTCTCAGAAACTGCTTTGTGGTATGTGAATTCATTGCACACAGTTACATCATTGCTTTCATTGAGAAGTTTGCTAACACTGTTGTTGCAGTATGTGCAATGAGACACACGGGGGCGCATTGAGGCCTGAAATATCCTCAGATAAAAGCAAGAAAGAAGCTTTCTGAGAACACGCTTTGTGATGTGTGAATTCATCTCACAGAGTTACACTACACTTTCATGGAGGAATTTGCTAGCACTATAAAAGTGTTATCTGATAAGAGTTATTTTTGATTGCTTTTAAGCCTATGGTGACAAGGAAATATCCTCAGATAAAAACTAGAAAGAATCCTTCTGAGAAACTGCTCTTGGATTTGTGAATTCACCTCACAGAGTTACACCACTCTTTCATAGAGGAGTTTGCTAGCACTGTTTTTGTGGAATCTGAGAAGTGATGTTTCAGATCGCCTTGAAGCTTATGATGACAAAGGAAATATTATCAGATAAAAATTAGAAATTTTCTGAGAAATTGCTTATTGATATGTGAATTCGAATCACAGAGTTACAGCACTCTATCATGGAGGAGTTTGCTAGCACTGTATTGTGGAACCTCAGAAGTGATGTGTTGGATCGCATAGATTCCTGTGGTGAGAAATGAAATATCCTCAGATAATAACTGGAGAGAAGCCTTCTCAGAAACTGCTTTGTGATGTGTGAATTCATCACAGAGAGTTACACCATTGCTTTCATTGAGAGGTTTGCTAACACCGTTTTCGCAGAATCTGCAATGAGATATATGGGAGCGCATTGAGGCCCATGTGTAAAGAGGAAATATCCTGGATAAAAGGAAGAATGAAGCTTTCTGAGAAGCTGCTTTGTGATCTGTGAGTTAATCACACAGAGTTACACTACTCTTTCAAGGAGCAAACTTCTTGAACTGTATTTGTGGAATCTGAGAAGTGATAATTTGGATTGCATCGAACCCTATGGTAACAAAGGAAATATCCTCAGTGTAAACTGGAAAAAGCTTTATGAGGAAATGCTTTGTGATGAGTGTATTCATCTCACAGAGGTACACTTTTCATCATATTGAGCAGTTAGCTAACACTGTTTTCGTGGAATCTGCCATGGGATATTCTGAGGGCATTGAGTCCAAGTGAAAATTTAAATATCCTTAGATCAAAACTGGAGATAAACCTTCTGAGAAACTGCTTTGTGATGTGTGAATTCATCTCACAGTGCTACACCACTCTTTTCCTTGAGAAGTTTCCTAACAATACTTTCAGGGAAGCGGCAATGAGATATACGGGAGCACATTGAAGCCTGAAATATCCTCAGATAAAAACAAGAAAGAAGCTCTCTGGGAAAATGCTTTGTGATGTGTGAATTCATCTCACAGAGTTACATCGCTCTTTTCTGTAGCCGTTGGCTAACACTGACTTTGTGGAATCTGAGAAGGGGAATTTTGGATCGCTATGAAGCCTATGGTGATTAAAAAAAATCCTCAAATAAAAACTAGAAATAAGCTTTCTGAGAAACTGCTTTGTGATGTGTGAATTCATCTCACAGTGTTACACTACTCTTTCATGGATCCGTTTGCTAGCACAGTTTTTGTGGTCTCTGAGAAGGGATATTTTAGATTGCTTTGAAGCCTATGGTGACAAAGCAAATATCCTCAGACAAAAACCAGAAAGAATCTTTCTGAGAAACTGCTTTGTGACACATGAATTCATCTCACAAATTAACAACACTCTTTCATGCAAGGTTTTGCTAGCACTGTTTTCATCAAAGAGAGTTATACCACTCTTTCCTGGAGCCGTTGGCTAGCATTGTTTCTCTGTAATCTGAGAAGTGATATGTTGGAATGTTTTGAAGCCTATGTTGACAAAGGAAATATCCTCAGATAAAAGATACAAAGAAGCCTTCTGAGAAACTGTTTTGTGATGTGTGAATTCATCTTACAGAGTTACAATACTCTTTCATGGAGCCTTTTGCTGGCACTGTTTTCGTGGAATCTGAGAAAGGATATTTTTGATTGCTTTGAAGCCTATGGTGACACACAAAATACATTCAGATAAATATCAGAAAGAAGGTTTCTGAGAAACTATTCCATGATATGTGAATACATCATACAGAGGCACACTATTGGTTTAGTGGAACAGTTTGATAACACTGTTTTCCTTGTCACCATAGGCATTTTCATCCCCACACACAAGGACTAGAGGTTCACATGGTGAACTGGGGAAAAGGGAGTGTTAGGGGGCAAATCGCAGCACTCCGCACCCCATCCATAAATTCACATCCTAACCCCCAGGACCAGAAGATGATCTTATTTGGAAATAGGATCATTACAAATGGGATTAGTTCAGAGGATGTCATCTTGGAGTAGGGTGGGCCTCAATTCAAGGACTGGGGTCCTTATAAAGGGGGGCTCCGGGCAGGGCCCGGTGGCTCGCGCCTGTAATCCAGTACTTTGGGAGGCCAAGGTGGGCGGATCATGAGGTCAGGAGATCAAGACCATCCTGGCTAACACGGTGAAACCTCATCTCTACTAAAAATACAAAAAATTAGACAGGAAAAAAAAAGAAGAGTTTGCTAACACTTTTTCGTAGAATCTGCAATGGGATATTCTGGAGCGCTTTGAGGAATATGGTGACAAATGTAATATCCTCAGATAAAAACTAGAAAGAAGCTTTCAGAGAAACAGATTTCTGAGGATTGAATTCATTCCACAGTTTCACCACTCCTTTCATGTAGCACAATGGTAGCAGTTTTTGGTGAATCTGAGAAGGGATACTTTGGATCCCATCGAAGCCTACATGACAAAGGAAATATCCTCACATAAAAACTAGAAAGAAGCTTTCTGAGAAACTGCTTTGTGATATGTGTATACATCTCACAGAGTTACATGATGCTTCTCTTGGAGCAGTTTGCTAACACTGTTTTCGTGGA
>NW_022334790.1:0-11557 GCF_002776525.5 Piliocolobus tephrosceles
GCAGCAGAGGTTGCAGAAGACAGAATATTGCTGAACAGCGAGTGCACCTGTCTGATTCTTGCTTTGGAAGCTTCCTCTCAGGGGTGTACTCCACCCTGTGAAGTGTGGGGTGTCAGACTGCCCCTAGTGGGGGATGTCTCCCAGTTAGGCTACTCGGGTCAGAGACCCACTTGAGCAGGCAGACTGCCCTTTCTCAGATCTCAACCTCCGTGTTGGGAGATCCACAGCTCTCTTCAAAGCTGTCAGACAGAGTCATTCGCGTTTGCACAGGCTTCTGCTCCTTTAGCTGAGCCCTGTCCCCAGAGGCGGAGTCTACAGAGACAGGCAGGTTTCCTTGAGCTGCTGTGAGCTCCTCCCAGTTGGAGCTTCCCAGCGGCTTCATTTACCTACTTAAGCCTCAGGGATGACGGGCTCCCCTCCCCCAGCCTCGCTGCTGCCTTGCGGTTAGATTGCTGCAGACTGCTGTGTTTTACAAGGAGGGATGCTCCGTGGGCGTGGGACCCTCCCGGCCAGGTGTGGGATATATTCTCCAGTGTGCCAGTGTTATAGCGCAGTATTGGGGTGGGAGTTACCCGATTTTCCAGGTGTTGTGTGTCTCAGTTCCCCTGGCTAGGAAAAGGGACTCCCTTCCCCCTTGCGCTTCCCAGGTGAGGCGATGCCTCGCCCTGCTTCAGCTCTGGCTGGTCAGGCTGCAGCAGCTAACCCGCACAGATTGTCCGACACTCCCGAGTGAGATGACCCCAGTACCTCAGTTGAAAATGCAGAAATCAGCGGTCTTCTGTGTCGCTCACGCTGGGAGATGGAGACTGGAGCTGTTCCTATTCGGCCATCTTGCTCTGCCCTCTGATTTCTGCATTTTCAACTGAGGTACCAGGTTTATCTCACTGGGTCGTGTCAGACAGTTGGTGCTGGTCAGTGGGTGCAGCCTGACCAGCAAGAGCTGAAGCAGGGCGAGGCATCACCTCACCTGGGAAGCACAAGGGGGAAGGAAATTCCTTTTCCCAGGCAAATGAAAGTGAGACACACAACACATGGAAAATTCGGTAAATCCCACCTAATACTGACCTTTAGCAAGAGTCTTAGCAAATGGCACAACAGGAGATTATATCCCACACTTGGCCCAGAGAGTCCCACACCAAAGAGCCTCCCTCTTTGCTAGCACAGCAGTCTTAGATCTAACTGTAAGGTGGCAGCAAGGCTGGGGGAGGGGCGCCCACCATTGCTGAGGCTTAAGTAGGTAAAAAAAGACGCCTGGAAACTCGAATTGGGTGGAGCCTACAACAGCTCAAGGAGGCCCGCCTGCCTCTTGAGGAGGGCCTCCCAGAGGAGGTAGACTCCTCCTCTGGGAACAGGGCATAGCTAAACAAAAGGAGCAGAAACCTCCACAGAGGTAAATGTCCCACTCTGACAGCTTTGAAGAGAGCAGTGGACCTCCCAGCACAGAGGTTGATATCTGAGAAGAGACAGGCTGCCTGTTCAAGTGGGTCTCTGACCCCTGAGTAGCCTAACTGAGAGAAATCCCCCACTAGGTGCAGACTGACACCTCACACATCTCACAGTGGGGTACACCCCTGAGGCAAAGCTTCCAGAGCAAGAATCACACAGCAGCACTAGCTACTCAGCAATATTCTATCTTCTGCAGTCTCTGCTGCTGATACCCAGGAAAAAGGTCTGGGTTGGACCTCAAGCAAACTCCAACAGACCTACATCTGAGGGTCCTGACTGTTTGAAGGAACACTAACAAACAGAAAGGACACTCACACCAAAACTCCATCAGTACACACCATCATCAAAGATCAAAGGCAGAGAAAACCACAAATATGGGGAAAAAGCAATGCAGAAAAGCTGGATATCCAAAAAATCAGAGCACATCTCCCCCTCCTAAAGAATGCACCTGATCACAAGCAACAGAACGAAGCTGGATGGAGAATGACTTTGACGAGTTGAGAGAAGAAGGCTTCAGTCAATCAAAATTCTCAGAGCTAAAAGAGGAACTATGTAACCAGCGCAAAGAAAGTAAAAACCTTGAAAAAAGAATGGATGAATGGATAACTAGAATAATCAATGCAGAGACCTTAAAAGAACTGATAGAGATGACAACCATAACACGAGAACTACGTGACAAATGCACAAGCTTCAGTAACTGACTCCATCAACTGGAAGAAAGAGTATCAGCGATTGAAGATCAAATGAATGAAATGAAGTGAGACGTGTAGAGAAAAAAGAGTAAAAAGAAATGAACAAAGCCTCCAAGAAGTATGGGATTATGTGAAAAGACCAAATCTACATCTGATTGGTGTGCCTGAAAGTGACGGGTAAAATGGAACCAAGCTGGAAAACACTCTGCAGGATATCATCCAGGAGAATATCCCCAACCTAATAAGGCAGGCTGATATTGAAATTCAGGAAATACAAAGAATGCCACAAAGATACTTCAGGAGAAGAGTAACTCCAAGTCAAGTAATTGTCAGATTCACCAAAGTTGAAATGAAGGAATGTTAAGGGCAGGGCAGCCAGAGAAAAAGGTCGGGTTACACACAAAGGAAAGCCCATTAGACTGACAGCAGATCTCTCAGCAGAAACTCTGCAAGATGGAAAAGAGTGGGGGCCAATATTCAACATTCTTAAAGAAAAGAATTTTAAACCCAGAATTTCATATCCAGCCAAACTGAATTTCATAAGTGAAGGAGAAATAAAATCCTTTACAGACAAGCAAACCCTTAGAGATTTTATCACCACCAGCCCTGCACTGAAAAAGATCCTGAAGGAAGCACTAAACATGGAAAGGAACAACAGGTACTAGCCATTGCAAAAACATGTCAAAATGTAAAGTCCACCGATGCTAGGAAGAAACTGTATCAACTAGCAAGAAAAATAACCAGCTAATATCAGAATGACAGGATCAAGTTCACATATAACAATATTAATCTGAAATGTAAATGAACTAAATGGTACAATCAAAAGACACAGCCTGGCAAATTGGATAAAGATTCAAGAACCATCAGTTTGCTGTATTCAGGAGACCCATCTCACATGCAGAGACACACATAGGCTCACAACAAAGGGATGGTGGAAGATCTACCAAGAAAATGGAAAACAAAAAAAGCAGGAGTGCAATCCTAGTCTCTGATAAAACAGATTTTAACCATCAAAGATCAAAAGAGACAAAGAAGGCCATTACATAATGGTAATGGGATCAATTCATCAGGAAGAGCTAACTATTCTAAATATATATATGCACTCAATACAGGAGCACCCAGATTCATAAAGCATGTCCTTAGAGACTTACAAAGAGACTTAGACTCCCATACAATAATCATGGGAGACTTTAACACCCCACTGTCAACATTAGACAGATCAACAGCCAAAAGTTAACAACGATATCCAGGAATTGAACACAACTCTGCACCAAGTGGACAGAATAGATATCTACAGAACTCTCCACCCCAAATCAACAGAATATACATTCTTCTCAGCACCACATCACACTTATTCAAAAATTGACCACATAGTTGGAAGTAAAGCACTCCTCAGCAAATATAAAAGAACAGAAATTACAACAAACTGTCTCTCATATCACAATGCTATCAAACTAGAACTTGGGAGTAAGAAACTCAATCAAAACCACTCAACTACATGGAAACTGAACAACGTGCTCCTGAATGACTACTGGGTACACAATCAAATGAAAGCAGAAATAATGATGTTCTTTGAAACCAATGAGAACAAAGATACAACATGCCAGAATTTCCGTGTCAGATTTAAAGCAATGTGTAGAGGAAAATTTATAGCACCAAATGCCCAAGAGGGAAAGCAGGAAAGATATAAAATTGACACCCTAACATGACAATTAAAGGAACTAAAGAAGCAAGAGCAAACACATTCAAAATCGAGCAGAAGGCAAGAAATAACTAAGATTAGAGCAGAACTGAAGGAGATAGAGACCCAAAAAGTCTCCAAAAAGTCAATGAATCCAGGAGCTGGTGTTTTGAAATGATCAACAAAATTGATAGGCTGCTAGCAAGACTAATAAAGAAGAAAAGAGAGAAGAATCAAATAAATGCAATAAAAAATGATAAAGGGGACATCACCACTGATCCTATAGAAATAAAAACTACCATCAGAGAATACTATAAACACCTGTATGCAGATAAACTAGAAAACCTAGAAGAAATGAATAATTTCCTGGAAACTTACACTTTCCCAAGACTAAACCAGGAAGAAGCTGAATCCCTGAATAGACCAATAGGAGGCTCCGAAATTGAGGCAATAATTAATAGCCTACCAACCAAAAAAAAAAAAAAAAAAAAAATTCCAGGACCAAATGGATTCACAGCAAAATTCTACCACAGGTACCAAGGTACCAAGGAGGAGTTGGTACCAATCCTTCTGAAACTATTCCAATCAACAGAAAAAGAGGGAATCGTCTCTAATTCATTTTACGAGGCCAACATCAATCTGATACCAAAACCTGACAGATATACCACAATAAAACAGAATTTTAGACAAATATCCCTAATGAATATCGATGCAAAAATCCTCAATAAAACGCTGGCAAACAGAATGCAGCAGTACATCAAAAAGCTTATCCACCGTGATCAAGTGGGCTTCATCCCTGGGATTCAAGGCTGCTTCAACATTAGCAAATCAATAAACGTAATCCAGCATATAAACAGAACCAAAGACAAGAACCACATGATTATCTCAATAGATGCAGAAAAGACTTTTGACAAAATTCAACAGCCCTTCATGCTAAAAACGCTCAATAAATTCGGTATTGATGGAATGTATCTCAAAATAATAAGAGCTATTAATGCAAACCTACAGCCAATATCATACTGAATGGGCAAACCTGGAAGCATTCCCTTTGAAAACTGGCACAAGACAGGGATGCCCTCTCTCACCACTCCTATTCAACATAGTGTTGGAAGTTCTGGCTAGGGCAATCAGGCAAGAGAAAGAAATCAAGGGTATTCAGTTAGGAAAAGAGGAAGTCAAATTGTCCCTGTTTGCAGATGACATGATTGTGTATTTAGAAAACCCCATCGTCTCAGCCCAAAATCTTCTTAAGCTGATAAGCAACTTCAGCAAAGTCTCAGGATACAAAATTAATGTGCAAAAATCACAAGCATTCTTATACACCAGTAACAGACAAGCAGAGAGCCAAATCAGGAATGAACTTCCATTCACAATTGCTTCAAAGAGAATAAAATACCTAGGAATCCAACTTACAAGGGATGTAAAGGACCTCTTCAAGGAGAACTACAAACCACTGCTCAGTGAAATCAAAGAGGACACAAACAAATGGAAGAACATACCATGCTCATGGATAGGCAGAATCAATATTGTGAAAATGGCCATACTGCCCAAGGTAATTTATAGATTCAATGCCATCCCCATCAAGCTACCAATGAGTTTCTTCACCGAATTGGAAAAAACTGCTTTAAAGTTCATATGGAACCAAAAAAGAGCCCGTATTGCCAAGACAATCCTAAGTCAAAAGGACAAAGCCGGAGGCGTCACGCTACCTGACTTCAAACTATACTACAAGGCTACAGTAACCAAAACAGCATGGTACTGGTACCAAAACAGAGATATAGACCAATGGAACAGAACGGAGCCTTCAGAAATAATGCCACACATCTACAACCATCTGATATTTGACAAACCTGAGAAAAACAAGAAATGGGGAAAGGATTCCCTATTTAATAAATGGTGCTGGGAAAATTGGCTAGCCATAAGTAGAAAGCTGAAACTGGATCCTTTCCTTACTCCTTATACGAAGATTAATTCAAGATGGATTAGAGACTTAAATGTTAGACCTAATACCATAAAAACCCTAGAAGAAAATCTAGGTAGTACCATTCAGGACATAGGCATGGGCAAGGACTTCATGTCTAAAACACCAAAAGCAACGGCAGCAAAAGCCAAAATTGACAAATGGGATCTCATTAAACTAAAGAGCTTCTGCACAGCAAAAGAAACTACCATCAGAGTGAACAGGCAACCTACAGAATGGGAGAAAATTTTTGCAATCTACTCATCTGACAAAGGGCTAATTTCCAGAATCTACAAAGAACTCAAACAAATATACAAGAAAAAAACAAACAACCCCATCCAAAAGTGGGGAAAGGATATGAACAGACATTTCTCAAAAGAAGACATTCATACAGCCAACAGACACATGAAAAAATGCTCATCATCACTGGCCATCAGAGAAATGCAAATCAAAACCACAATGAGATACCATCTCACACCAGTTAGAATGGCAATCATTAAAAAATCAGGAAACAACAGGTGTTGGAGAGGATGTGGAGAAATAGGAACACTTTTACACTGTTGGTGGGATTGTAAACTAGTTCAACCATTATGGAAAACAGTATGGCGATTCCTCAAGGATCTAGAACTAGATGTACCATATGACCCAGCCATCCCACTACTGGGTATATACCCAAAGGATTATAAATTATGCTACTACAAAGACACATGCACACGTATGTTTATTGCGGCACTATTCACAATAGCAAAGACTTGGAATCAACCCAAATGTCCATCAGTGACAGACTGGATTAAGAAAATGTGGCACATATACACCATGGAATACTATGCAGCCATAAAAAAGGATGAGTTTGCGTCCTTTGTAGGGACATGGATGCAGCTGGGAACCATCATTCTTAGCAAACTATCACAAGAAGAGAAAACCAAACACCGCATGTTCTCACTCATAGGTGGGAACTGAACAATGAGTTCACTTGGACTCGGGAAGGGGAACATCACACACTGGGGCCTATCATGGGGAGGGGGTAGAGGGGAGCGATTGCATTGGGGACTTATACCTGATATAAATGATGAATTCATGGGTGCTGACGAGTTGATGGGCACAGCACACCAACATGGCACAAGTATACATATGTAACAAACCTGCAGGTTATGCGTATGTACCCTAGAACTTAAATCATAATTAAAAAAAAAAAAGTATAACCATGTCAGTCACTAGGATTCAGAATAGGTATTGACTTAATGACCAGAATATTATGCTTTTTTTTACATGTGAGAAATACAGGAACAACTGCTAGAATGAGAATGGAGGATACGAGGGCAGTATACTTCCTAGTTTGTTCAGGATAGATCCTAAGATTTCATAGACAAATAAAAACTAACACTCTGGCTTAATATGGGATGGAGTATCGAGGTGGTTGACTAAAGTGTAATTATCTGAGTTGCTCAAGAGGTCAGTCAAAAATAGTGCTGGGGTTATTAGGAGTAAAAGAAAAATTAAAACTGGAACATATTTGGTGGTATAATAGGGTTAAAAAGTGATTTTGTTGAGATCTGAAGGAATCCCTGAAGGGTGATTACATCCTGTGTCATGCAAAATTAGAAGGTGAACAGTTGCTAGAGCTGTAATGACAAGGCTAAAATGAAGGAAGTTGAAAAATCATGTGAGGGTGGCTTTGTCAATTGAGAATCTGCCTCAAATTCATTGTACAAGGTAAATTCCCATATATAGGATGATTGATAGTAGATTTGCAATTACTGTAGCATCTCAGAATGATATTGGACTTCATGGGAGCATGTAGCCTATGAATTCTGTTGCTGCCTTTCTGAATAGGAGGATAATGCCAATGTTTCAGTTTTCTGGGAATAGAAATTATTGATAGAATACGTCTTGGCCAACATGTAAGAAGAGATAGATGAAAAATATTGAAGCACAGTTGTCATGAAAATAGCGGACCATTCGGTCATAGTTTACATCTCAGCTTATATGAGAGACTGAATGAAGGGCAATTAAGGTGTCTAATGTATAGCACATCACAAAAAATAATCCTGTAATGATTTGGAGAATTAGTCAGGAACGAAGAATGGAGGCAAAGCTTCATTATATGGAAATTTTAGATGCTGTTGGAATATCAGTGAATGAGTACTCCGTAAACTTTATTAGCATGTGGCTTTTGTGGTTATTAGTCATTAATGTTCTTATAGTTGAAGTACAATGGTGGTTTTTTATATCATTAGTCATGGTTACAGTCCATGTGGGAATACTGTCATATACTTTATTTTTATTAATATTGTCTTGGTTATAGGGTTTGTAGGTTGTTCTTCAAAACTTTCTCCTACTATTGGAGGACTAGGGCTAATTGTTAGTGTTGCAGGTTGTGGTATTGTGTGGAATATTGGTGAGACTTTCATGGGGTTGATAGTCTTTTTGATTTATTTGGTTTGTATGATAGTTGTTTCTGATTATGCTGCAGTGGTAGCTATTGAAGAATATCATGAAACATGAGGATCAAGTGTTGACATTTCAGAGGCTTTATTATTATGATTATTAACAGAGTTGATATTGGTTCCATGAATAGATGAGCATAATAAGGTGGTGGTAATGATTGATTTTAGTAGCATAGAGAGTTGAATAATTTTTGAGGGTAAGAAAGTGATGTTCCATAAGATTGTGTGGGTGTGTCTGCCTTATCCAAGGGATGTAGACCTAATACCCAGGTGTTGAGACTTTTTGGCTTAAGTTCCTTCCCATGGGAACATTGTGACGTATCACTTGGTTAGAATCATAATAATGTGAACTTTCTCCCTGCAACTGCCAACAAGGTAGTTGTCCCTTGGCCTATAAGCTAAGTGACTTCTCTCTCCTGCCCCTTCCCTGCCCCAGATGATATTGTGAAATATTGTTTGACTTAACATCTGGGTCTGTGACTCTCCTCTTCTCTCTTGCCTGGGTCCTGCTCACTAAACAAATTGTTACATACCACTGTTTGTAAAACCTAGGTGATGTGACTCTCCTTCATATTCTAGATTCTGTCAAGAATGTAACATCACCTGGGTGCCAGATCCAGTGATGTCACAATTGTTACTGAGAGCAGGGTTCTGGGAGAAGAGTCACATCACTTCAAGGTTGGTGATTTGCTTTCTAGGAAACTGATTTGCTTTCCAGGAAGCTGATTTGCTTTCTAGGAAACCAGGGTGAGTACTAAATGACCAGCAAGTAGGCAAGGCTAGGAGCAAAACTGCACATTTATTTTTGGTCCCCCAGCTTCAGGAAAGAAGGTGTAGGGGAGGGGTGAGGTCCGTCCGTCTCCAGCAGGGGAGGCTGGGGCAGTCACCCGGTTGGAGCTCTCGGGTGGACTTCCTACAGTCCCGACAGGAGTGAGGGCTGAGGAAGTGTGCACCGCATGCCCACTGGGAGCGGGTTTTATGTCCTGGGCCTGGGAGTGGGAGGGCAGTGGGCGGGACATAGGTGGATCGGGGGCAGGGCGGTAGGCGTGACTAGGCGGGTTCCAGTCTTTCTCCATCGGAGGTCGGATTGTGCCTGCGCAGTCGACCTGTGTCTTTCCCGGGCGTGGGAAACCTGAGGATGAAGAAGCCTGAACTGCGCCATCTTGCCTCTGTTCATCCAAACAGTCCAACCTTTTATTGATAATAGTGATAAGGGGCATTGTGGTCTGTCTGGCTACTTCCTGCTGTTAAGGGACGTCATTAAGGTTGGGGTCTATGGTTGGTATTTGGACGTACGGATGAAGAGGCATCTGGTTGAAGGTGACGCGCGTGATCTCTTGAACTTTGGCTCAGAGAAATTTGATTGAAACAGGAGCGAGACATAAGACAAAACAGAGGATTAGTATGGGAATTAGGAATGGGCTATATAGAGTATGGCGAGAAATTGGGATGAGCATAAGAGGTCAGGGAACATGTGGTGGTTGGAAGAGTTTGGTGAATTTGAGATGGGTAGGGGTAAGTCTAGTAGATGCCCACTGATTGTCTTCTGTGGGGGCCTTTTAAATTGTGTTATATGGACCCAGTGCATGTGTACTAGAAGTTTGGCTGCTGTGTATGTAGATAGGAGGACAGTATAGGGACCTTTCCACCTAGGTTGAAGATCTTTGGCTTGGATAATTTTTAAGTATACTTGCTCTCCTGGGCTGAGAGAGAGATGTGGGCTATAGGTGTCTGTTGGAGGGGGGTGTACTAGTTCTGCATGTTGTCCCAGGAATTGTCTCAAGAGGGTGAGGTATGGGAGATAAGTTGCCAGTGGGGAAGAAAGGGTGGGTAACTGCTAGAGGGTGAAGGGTCGACTGTAAACTAATTCAAATGGACTGAGGCCTGTCGGACTCCGTGGGGCTGCTTGCAGCCGGGTTAGGGTTAAAGGAAGGAGAGTTACCCACAATTGTCGAGTCTCAAGGGAGAGTTTGGTGAGCTGTTGTTTAATGAGTCCGTTAGCCTTTTCTACCTCACCAGAAGACTGAGGTCTATAAGGAATGTGGAGTTTCCAGGTGATGTGTGCCACCTGTTGGACTACCTTGGAGATGAATGCTGAGCCGTTGTCAGACTGAAGAGTGAGCGGGAGGCCGAACCTAGGAATAATGTGTTCAGTGAGTATGGAGGCAACTATATTGGTGGTTTCTCCTGTAGTGGGATAGGCTTCTATCCATCCTGAAAAAGTATCAATGAGAGTTAAGAGATATTTGAATTTTTTATGCCTTGGCATGTGGGTAAAGTCAATTTGCCAATCTTCGCCTGGTTGGTGCCCACTGAGTTGATGGCTCAGATGGGGGGTGCACAATGTGCCTTGAGGATTTGTCTTTAGGCAGATAGGGCACTGCTGGTTGAATGTAAGTAAGTGTTTTTGTAGTGCTGGACAGTGGAGGAGGGGATTTAGAAAATTGTATAAGGCTTTGGGTCCTATATGTAAAGAATTATGTATGTGTGTTAGAATGGTATGGAGTTGTGTTTCAGGAATAACTAATTTGTTATCAATATATATCCAGTCATCTGAAGTTAGTTTGGCTGTTGGATTTTGTAATAGTTTGGCCTTTTCCTCTTGGGTGTAAATAGGGGTATATTGAGGAGAGAGAAAATAAATAGAGGGAAGCGTGGGGGTGGAGAATCCAGCCGCTGATTTGGCAGTGGTGTCAGCAAAACTATTGCCAGCTGCTACCGGGTTAGATGGAGTTTGGTGGCCTTTACAATGTATAATGGCTATCTTGGAAGGTGCCGACAGTGCATCTAGTAGTTTGAGTATTTGTTTTTTGTTGATAATAGGGGTACTGCAGGTGGTTAAAAACCCTCTCTCTTTCCAGATGACTGAATGGGTGTGTGCAATTAGGAAAGCACATTTAGAATCTGTGTATGTTTACTGTTTTTCCTTTTGATAGGAGGAGTGCCTTGGTTAGTGCAGTGAGTTCTGCCTGCTGTGATGTGGTCCCTTGTGGTAGGGGTTTTGCCTCTAAAACTGTGGAGGTAACTACTGCATATCCTGCCTGTCTGTTTCTTTGAGTGTTGATAAAGGAGCTGCCATCCACAAATAGGGTTAGTTGTGCATTCTGAAGGGGCTGATCATGCAAGTGTAGGTGGCTGGGGGGTTGAGCCTCCAGGACTTCAGGACAAGAATGTTTAGTATGAGGTGGTTTGAGAGGGTCTGGCAGTAAAGTGGCTGGATTTAGAGAGGAGCAAACTTCTAAAGTAACAGTGGGGTCTTCTATGAATAAGAGATGGAAAAGTTAGAGCCGGGATGGAGTTAAGTGGCTAATACTTTTATGAGAGATAAGAT
>NW_022334791.1:0-7607 GCF_002776525.5 Piliocolobus tephrosceles
GGGAGTTATACCTGATATAAATGATGAATTGATGGGTGCTGACGAGTTGATGGGTGCAGCACACCATCATGGCACATGTATACATATGTAACCTGCACGTTATGCACATGTACCCTAGAACTTAAAGTATAATAAAAAATAAATAAATAAATAAATAAATAAAAAATATTTCTGGCCAGACATGGTGACTCACACCTGTAATCCCAGAAATTTGAGAGGCCGAGGTGGGCATATCACTTGAGGTCAGGAGTTCAAGATCAGCCTCGCCAACATGGTGAAACCCCACCTCTACTAAAAATACAAAAATTAGCCAAGCATTATGGTGGTTACCTGTAATCCCAGATACTCCAGAAGCTAAGGCAGGAGAATTGCTTGAACCCCGGAGGCAGACGTTGCAGTGAACCGAGATTGTGCCACTACACTCCAGCCTGGGTGACACAGCAAGACTCTATCTCAAAAAAACAAAACAAACCAAAAACATTTCCCCCTGTCTCTACTAAAAGTACAAAAAATTAGCTGGGCGTGGTGGCACACACCTGTAGTGCCAGCTACTCAGGAGGCAGAGGTGGGAGAATCACCTGAACCTGGGAAGTTGAGGCTTCAGTGAGCTGTGATCCAGTCACTATATTTCAGCCTGGGCGAGGGGAGTAGGATCCTGAAAAAAAAAAAAAAAAAAAAAAAAAAAAAAAAAAAAAATCCTAGTTCTGTCCACTGAAAAAACCTAGAAACACTGACAATCCCAATAGCAAGGAAGCTATCAAAACAGAGTCAACATGAAGGGGCTCCAAGTGACCAAAGCTGAAACATTTTTATCATCAGTAGAAATAATAACTGCAATGGATTGAAACACATAAAGTTCATTAAAGGTATGAGTTACTGATGACAGTAAAACAAAACTCACTGGTCACTGTTGGAGATGCTAGTGAACCAACTTGTTATTTTAAAAACTATAAAGAGAAAGAATGAAGAATTCATCCTGCCATTTTTGTATGATGTGTACTCCACTAAAACCAAACAGCTGATAAGGGCACGTTTGTCTTTATAAAGGTATTCCAACTAATAACTGAAGAAGTTTTGATAGTACTAGGATATCACCATCTCATAATCCCTGTGGATCTAGGCAATGAGCTTCAGTGGCTGCTGACATCACAAAAAGAGCGACAAATAGACATTACATGCTTTCTGATAGAAGTACATAACCTCACCTATCAAGTATTCTTGTGAAAAGATGAAAGCTGAATTCAAGTGCCTAACTCTAATTACCAATTTCTAGCAAATAGAGGGTAAAGGAATATTTTAAGTGATTCTACTAGGATGCAATCAGCAAAATCCAGACTAAGAGAGAGAGATAGAAATAAAGATAGACAGAGAGATAGATAAATAGAAATAGAGAGAGTTAGAGATAGATAGAGAAAGTTAGAGATAGAGAGATAGAGATAGAGAGAGATAGAAGAGAGAGAGAGAGTTTATATGCCTCTTAAGTCTCATTTAATTTTTAGGCTCCTCTCTCTTCTCTAACTGCAATATTGCAATGTAGGAACCTTATTTGGATCTTTATTCAAACAAACTTAAAGGAAAATTTATGAGAAAGTCAAGATAATTTACATGCTGCCTATATTATTTGATGATAACTGTTAATTTTTTAGGCATGATAATGGTATTGTGAATATTATTTTTGTAATGAGCTTATATCATTTAGAAATATATACTGAAATATGTAAGATGAAATTATGCCTTGGACTTGCTTCAAAGTAATTCTGGGTATGGGAGTGAGGTTATATAAATGAAACAAGATTGGTCATTAACTGATATTTGTTGAACCTAGGTGATGAGTTCATGGGGGTTCATGTTTTCTACTTTGGTAAATGTTTGAAGTTTCCCATAATAAAAAACATTTTAAAGAATGAGACAAAAAACCAAAGCTTATTAAAATGGACAGTTTTCCCCAATTAATCTATAAACCTGAGAATGCCAAGATGCTTAAAGATATAATCAATTACACTTATAATATAAGTGCTTTCTATGAAAGAGAGGAATATGTATAATGAGAGATTATAAATGTACTTATTTATAACTGTTAGTGAATACATACTTTTATTTGTTTCTTTTCAGTTGGTCATTTTATTCACATGCAAACTATTCATTATGGAAAAATGAGTCAAATGTATAATTTAATGTAATAAAGGGAGTCAAATAACAAAGAGAGACAAGTAATGACAATATATAGTTCATTAATTTTACTTTTAGGAAGTTGAACAGTGGTTTGATAGCATCATTTAAAGAAAAAAAGTCTATGTGAAGTTCAATCCATTTAGAACTGATCAGGAGTACTGTGTTTGGCCTGGATTGTACCTTTTAAAAGACAGGTCAACTACTGTGGTACAGCCAGAGAATGATCATGACTGTGAGGTGATCTAGAAACCCTGTAAAATGAAAACAAGTTGAAAGTACTAGGAATGTTTAACCTGGACCACAAAAATGTTGGATATACATGCAAACAGTGTTTAAATATATGAAAATCCCGGCAAGCAGTTGGTGAACAGATTTACAATATGTCACTCAGGAAAACCAATAATGAGTCAAAGTTGCAGAAGAGTAGGCTATCTCTCACTGTGGAGAACTTTCTAACCATGAGAGCTATCTAGCAGTGGACTCTGCTACCCTAGATGATAAAAAGCTGCCCCTAGAAATGGTCAAACAGACAAGGCAACACAAATTTCCAGGTCTCTCCTAGCCCTAAGGTTCTGAGTTTTAAGTTGTTCAGCAAAGAGCTGCTTAAAACCAAGGAGGAAACTTCCTTAGCTTAAAAAAAGTTTTTCTTAAGCAGACAGGTGCTTGTTTATTCAATAAGCACAAATATAGAGGAGATCTTTTCGGGAGGAAATCAATATTTTTAAAGATAAAACCCATCAATGTTACTTGTGTCAAGTGCCTAGAGTAAATTAAGTTTACAGCTTCAGCAGACTGTCATGTGAAAGTGTGGCAGTGACTAACAAATTGAATTACCATAGTACTACATCACTCACAAAAATATTATTGATAGTGACAGAGGGATATTGAATTTAAATTATTCAGTTTTATTGATTGAACAGCACATCTTAACTAGGAAACAAGAAGGAAAAAGCTGAGATGTTAGACTTGGATTTTACCTCCCATTGAGAATGATCCCAAAAAAAGAATATGTGTATATGCAGTTGAGCCCTATAAAAATTATCAACCCACTGAAGTATTCTCTGGGTACCTTTCCAGTCCTGTCTTCTCTGTCCACGTTCATCTCACCCTCACTTAGCTATCCAGAGCCCAGTGTTTCAATGATCCCTCCTTCTTGAGTTCCCTTTTCATCCTATTTCCCAGGTCCCTTCCTAACCTAGTTTCATTGCTTATTTTGAAACCACGTATTGAATGTTTCTTCTGTGCTAGACACCATTCTGGGCATCAGAGATTAACAGATGAATATGGCTTTCTCTCGAGGAGGACATAATCTAATGGACAGAAAGAAATGTAAAGCAAAACAAAACAAACTGAAATAAAGTGTTGTATATTTCTCTACCCCACCATTCGAAACCTCCTGTCCTAATCTCTGTTATCTGCATATCTAAGAAGATTTTTAACCTATGAGGAATCACAGACCCCATCTGAGAATCTTCTAAAAGCTATGGACTCCCTCCCTGGAAAAAAAAAAAAAAAAGACAACACACACATACATACAAACAATTTTTATGAAATTTGGGGGAGTTCAAAGTTTCCCTGAAGCCTGAACAATAAGCCCTAGAGGTAAAAGCCCCTGCCCTAAGGTGTTCGTGACTGTAAAGTAATTGATGTTTTCCTAACGTGGGGCCATTTACATTGTCTGAGCGAACTTCTGGAATCTAAATGCATTAAGCAAAAGAATTAAGTGACAGTGAAAATTATTTTTGTCTTGCCGAAATAAGCAGAAGACAGTGGGAAATTTAGGATTCCTGAAAGGTTGGAAAAGGTGAAGAAGGCATTATCCTCCCAATCAAGTTATCCCACACAGGTAGCCTAAATTAAGAGTTGTACTGTGCCTAACTCTTGCTCAGTAAACAAAAATTATTTCATCCAAAGTCTCTGTAGCACTTTCAGGCATCTGTCTGTCACCTATGAAGACTCCTTTGTTTCATTTTTTAATTAAACTAAGACACAAACATTATTCCGTCTCCCTCAGAAAAACAACAACATAATTTACATCCATGAATGTTACAGTCACCCTAGATGCTCTATCTTAATTGTTTGAGGGTCTTTTAAATTAAAACATGTATAGTTGTTGGTAGAGTTTGAAAATTAGGCAGCTTCCATTGAGCCTTAGGCAAAAAAAAAAAATTTCTCTGCAGCAGAGGAGCAAGTAGCCCCAGGAAAGCAGTAATCATCTGACTAGCTAAGCCCACTATACTTTTTTAGCTTAAATCCTTGCTGTTCAAAGTGCAGTTGATGGGCTAGCAGCAACGGTATCACCTAGGATTTTGTAAGAAATGCAGAATCCCAAGCATATCCCAGGCCAATGAATCAGAATTTGCATTTTAACAAGATACCCAGGTGATTCCAGTACCTATTAAAATTTGAGAAGTGCTGTCTTAAAGGATGACTTAGTTCACATTATAGCAGCACTGAGTAGACTCCCAGGCCTCAGGGACTATTGTTGGACAAATAAGTGTAAAGTTTAAGGTGCTTCCACTAGGGTGATATCATCTCACAGAGTGCCTGGAAACTAAGAAACTGCAATGACTATTTGTTCATTGATTCATTTAAAAAATTGTTGATGAGTATCTACTATGGGTGAAGCACTATGCAAGGCATTGCAACTACATTATTGAGAAAACCCTCATGAAGCTTACAGTCTAGTGCAGTGTTTCTCAAAGAGGTGTCACCTTACCATTTGCATCAAGATTATAATGGATGGGTGCATGTTTTAAAAAAGTAAATTCCTGGGACCCACCCAAGATTAGTTGAATCAGAATCTGAATAGATATAGTCCCAGGAAACAGCATTCAGGTGACTGTTAGGCACAATGAAGTTTGAGAATCACTGACTTTAAGGATTATGGAAGATTAATAAATGAAGTCATTTATTCAACAAATATTTATCAAACCCCTACTATGCGTTAGGCATTCTTTTTTTTTTTTTTTTTTTTTTGAGATTTTTTTGAGATGGAGTCCCACTCTGTCGCCCAGGCTGGAGGGCAGTGGCACAGTCTCGGCTCACTGCAACCTCTGCCTCCTGGGTTCCAGTGATTCTTCTGCCTCAGCCTCCTGAGTAGCTGGGATTACAGGCATGAGTCACTGTGCCCAGCCATGCTAGGCATTCTTTTAGGCACTGGGGAAATAGCAGTGAACCAAATTCTGTATTTTTATGGAGTATACATTCCAAATGGAGGAGGCAGGTAACAAACAAATACATATGTCAACTAGTGATAAGTGCTATGAGAAAAACTAAGGCTGGTAAACGGCTAGTGATGGGGGTCCTATTTCACATAGGATGGTCCAGAAAAGCCTCTCTACAAAGGCAGTAACTGAGGCAAGACTTGAATGAAGTGAGGGCATGAGCCATGCAGCTATCTGTGGAATATTTTCCCAGGCAGAAGGAACAATACAGGCATAGTCCCTTTGGTGAGAATGTGACATGTTCAAAGATAGAAAAGAGACCAGCAGGAAAGTGACTGGGGAAGAGTCAGAGAGATAATATAGGTGGAGGAGCTTGGACATGCCATTCTATGGACTTCGGTTTTTACATTATAAGGAACAGGGAGCCACTAGAGGGGTTTAAGTAAAGAAGCAAAATTATATGACATGCTTTTAAATGGTTTATTCTGAATGCTGTGTAGAGAACAGACTATATGGAGTATATTAATTAGGGTAAAGTTAGGGTGTTATCACAAAAGGACCAAACCTTATGGTAGCTTAAGAATAAAGGAGTTTGTTTTCTCTCTTACTTAACAGCCCTGATGCAAACTGTTCTAATCTATAGATAAGGTCCCTTGCTTATGGTGATTCATGGGCACATATTCTTTCCAAGTTGTTTCCAAGACCATCACCTAGGGCCTTGTTCTGGTCTGCAAAGTCAAAGCCATATTGTCAAGATATCCAGGTTCTCGTAGAAAGAATAACAGGGTATAGAGGAAACAAGCCCAAATATCACAAGTCACTGACTCAGAAATGGCACATGTCATTGCTGCTCACCTTCTATTGATGAAAACTTAGTCGCATGGGCATATCTAACAGCAATCAAGGCTAGAGAATGTAGTCCAACCAGACAGATGTTCATTCAGGTGTATTTATTTGAAGAAGGGTCAAATGGGTTTTTATAGACAGTTAGCAATGTCTGCCATAGAGGACTAGAGCAAAAGAAGACAGATGTTGCCGTCATCCAAATAAGAGATGATAGTAGCATAGACCAAGGTGGTGGCAGTGAACATGTGGAGGAGTGTTGGCTTTTGTATACGATCTATTTTGAAAGATTCACTGATATGATGATGATTACTCCAAGAGTTTTGGCCTGAATGACTTGAAGAAAGGAGTTGAATGAATGATTGGATAAAAAAAAATATTCCACTTGAGCCAGCTATTTCTCTCTTCTCCCCATCTTCCTAAACCTAATACTACATCGTAGTATGAATAAGACTCAACTTCTTCCGTGAAAACCAGATTACAAATTTCAGTTCTACTGCTTTCTACATTTGTGACCTTAAGCAAATCATTTCATTCTGATTTGGCTCCGATTAGTGGAGGAACACCAGGTTTCTTGGTCCTCATGCTGGTTTAGATAAAACGACATGGACATATGTGGAGTGGTTTTGAGGAGCAGAGAGTTTAACAGGCAAGAAAGAAGGGAAGAGAAAGAAAGAAGAAGCTCCCCTGTACAGAGACAGAGGGAGGAGGGCTCCAAAGCCAAGAGAGGAGACCCCAAGTGGGGCAGAAAACCAGCCATGTATATGTAGAGGCTGGACGAGGCGGTATCTGATTTGCACAGGGCTCAGGGGATTGGTTTCACCAGGCATGTCATTCACATAGCCCACGAAAAAACTGACCCTCCCACCCCAGCCTATTAATATGCAAATACAGGGCGCCATTATGTTCTACACACATGGCGGGGGCAGCCATGTTGCCAGGCACTTATAGGCAAGGGCAAGAAGGCTGCAGGAATCGCCCTGTTTAGGTGGACCCAGTTTTTAATAGCCTACATTTGCATATCAAAGGTTGCCAGCCGGGCTCTAAGAGCCAGGGCTTTACAAGAAAGATGCTTTACATCCCTTGTAAGTTGGATTCCTAGGTATTTTATTCTCTTTGAAGCAATTGTGAATGGAAGTTCATTCCTGATTTGGCTCTCTGCTTGTCTGTTACTGGTGTATAAGAATGCTTGTGATTTTTGCACATTAATTTTGTATCCTGAGACTTTGCTGAAGTTGCTTATCAGCTTAAGAAGATTTTGGGCTGAGACGATGGGGTTTTCTAAATACACAATCATGTCATCTGCAAACAGGGACAATTTGACTTCCTCTTTTCCTAACTGAATACTAGTTCAACCATTATGGAAAACAGTATGGCGATTCCTCAAGGATCTAGAACTAGATGTACCATATGACCCAGCCATCC
>NW_022334793.1:0-4386 GCF_002776525.5 Piliocolobus tephrosceles
TTTTTTTTTTTTTTTTTTTTGAGACGGAGTCTTGCTCTGTCGCCCAGGCTAGAGTGCAGTGGCCGGATCTCAGCTCACCGCAACCTCTGCCTCCTGGGTTCACGCCATTCTCCTGCCTCAGCCTCCCGAGTGGCTAGGACCACAGGCGCCCACCACCTCGCCCGGCTAATTTTTTGTATTTTTAGTAGAGACGGGGTTTCACCGTGTTAGCCAGGAGGGTCTCGATCTCCTGACCTCGTGATCCGCCCGTCTCGGCCTCCCAAAGTGCTGGGATTACAGGCTTGAGCCACCGCGCCCGGCGTGAACATTTATCTTAACATTATTCTGAACTAAAAAGAAATGGAAAGGTAATTCTATTCCCTGCCCTCCAATCCTATCACAACACAGAAAGCGCTTCCAAATCAAACATTAATAATTTCTATATTAAATCTTCTCCTGAGTTAGATACACCACCACTCATTCCTGTTGGGCCAAGTTCAGATAACTGAGAGGCCATGCTAATTCTGATACTATATGCTAAAAAGAAAAATATCATTAACTGAAGAAAAAAATTCTCCTAATATCATTTGTTTATCCAATCCCACTACACAAACCCTATGTTATACTCCCTACAATATTATCAGTTGTATGACCCCTTTCTGCCCAATAACTCCTCTGCCCAAACCCAACTAGACTCAATAATGAAGGCTGCAGAGTCAAACCTCTGTCCTGCTATGCTGGTCCCTTTGAAAGCCAAGGGGCAAACATAATTTTACACAGTAAAATGAAGGACAGATGCCATGTACTTTATATCTTGTGAGAAGGCTCCCTGAATTGGACTGGTGTCCTTGAATTTCACATGGGTACACACACACACACACACACTGTACCTTGCAGTGTACACGTCTGATAGAAGACATCCGCCTCCAGCTATCTGTAATTACTTTTTACCTGCTCCAAAGATATGTACGGATGTAAGCAAGATAAATATTCACCTTCTGTCCCTCTTCAGTGGTTTTCTGCAGGATGACAATACTACCAAACCACTAGAGGAGAGGGGCTTTAAGTTGTCTATAAGGCTACGTTCTTTTTCAAGTCCAGGGACAGCAGAGTAGGTCCTTTCAGAAGAAAATGTCCAAAGGATGTTCAAAAACAAAGTGAACGATGCTCATTTGGAAGAATGCCAATTACTCCTTAAGCTTTGGAAAGACCCCTCTGGGCCCAGAGCAGCCAGTCCAAGAGGCTGGCCCCACCAACACACCCAAACATCTGGTAATCTAGTGGTTTCCAAGTAAGTGGGAGCCTTGCTAGAATGTTGCCCCTGGGATCCATGCTGTAGGACCGCCTTGTAACAAAGTCCTTTTGGTTCTATAATAACTAAATTCCTTGGATGGAATCCAAGATGGACCTGGTTTATACGAAATTAAACTCTGTAGCATGCCATGGTTACAGTAAACTTTCAATATGTATTATATTCACTATGAATTTCAGAAACCAAACAATAATAAGTGACAAGTGTTTATGGGGTAAAATTTTAGTTTCTGCTGCCACAGACAACTTTGGGGTAGGCAGTAAGCTTTTAGATACAATCCTCTCATGTAAACAACCACTTCAGATAAAAAGACAATTTAGTGTTATTAAACCACAGGTTGAAAAAGGGAGGAGCTAGCCAGCCATTACCTGTAAGGGGTAAGATTGTTGAGAGGGGGAGGAGTATCACAGGTATTGTATGTTTCTAAGACAGGCACCGGGAGAGAGTTTCTGTCAAAAAGCTTCTGGTCTTGAATGGTGGAGCTTCTGAAGGCTTTTCGGGTGTTGATTCCTTGTAGTGACACTGAGAGAAGATGGAAGGCGTTAGAAAATGGACGACAGGCTATTTGAGCAAACACTGAGTCACACCAGTCAGAGAGGCCTCAGCTGCTGCATTTCTTGGCTGCGGCTGTCTGCAGTCAGGCTTTTTTTTCCCTCCCCCTCTGGGGAAGCCCCACAAGGCTGTCAGCAGCCCAGTCATTTCACGACTGAACAAAATGAGGCAACACAAAGGTTTACTATGTGGCCAGATCTAGCAGGCCTCTCCTTAGGAGGAATGAATCTTCCAAGTACTTTTATGGTAGCAAAATACGATTGAGGGAGGGGAAATTTGAGAAAGAAGGAATTGGGGAAATGGGAGAAAGGAGTGCATGGGGGTGTGGTGGAGCTAAAAAGGTTCTTTCCAGCACTCAGGCTTGTGTCACTTCAAAGCAGAACTCTATAGGTCTCTGTGATTTCTCCCCTCACTTTTTTTTTAATAAATCAGGGGGAAAAAATTCTACAAAACTGCTCAGCAGAGCCTGCAAATGCTGAGCTCAGCTTTCTTACCTTCTTCTTCCTTGGGATCCAGCTGAGTGACTTTAACTTGTAGTCGGTCGACCCTCTCAGCAAGGGAGCTTACCCGAGAGGCAAAGGTATTTGCCTGGGTAAAGAGCTCTCCAAAAATGTCCTCTGCATATTTACCTGGGAAGAGCAAAGAAACCAAGTCACTAGTGCATAGAAGTAACGTAAATGGTCAGAAAAACTGGCTACTAAAGATCGTGTTCCCTAACCACCAAACACATACTATACACACACATACCCTAAGACGGTTTGGGCTATATGCAGATGACTGCTCTTAGAGAAATACTCTTCATAGTTTAGGAAGTCTGCATATGTTCTATAACTAATAGAGTCTTCTTGACAGATGTGAACAGTCATGAGACTCAAAACAGGCTGAATAAAACTGAAAGGTGTAATGCAAAAAATTAAGCCTGGAAGAACAGATAGTATTTCTATACATTTCCAGCCTGGGCAACACGGTGAAACCCCGTCTCTACTAAAAATACAAAAATTAGGCAGGTGTGCTGGCAGGCACCTATAATCCCAGCTACTAGGGAGGCTGAGGCAGGGGAATCATTTGAACTTGGGAGGCGGAGGTTGCAGTGAGCTGAGACTGAGCCACTGCACCCCAGCCTGGGTGACAGAGCGAGACTAAAACTAAACTAATAAAATAACACTACACATTTGCCCATAGCCCTTAGCCTCTTATTGTTCTGTAAAAGTACCTTATAAAATGGTTCTGAAAAACAGATTGGGAGTTTAGAGGACATTCTAGGTATCTAAAATTAACATGAAAAGTAAGAAATTAGTTCCTCAATGGAGCCTTGAAAGTACAGTGTGAACAACTATGATTAGTGTGTTAAATGTGAGGGGCCCTGAGCTTATCAACAACCCATAGCAGAGATGTACAACTTCTTTTAAGAGGTGGAAAGGTTACTTTATGTTTTATAACTTATAATTTGTTTTTTCTTTTTTTGGAGACAGAGTCTCCCTCTGTCGCCCAGGCAGCAGTACAGTGTGGCATGATCTTGGCTCACTGCAACCTCCATCTCCTGGGCTCAAGCAATTCTCATGTATTAGCCTCCTGAGTAGCTGAGATTAAAGATGCGCACCACCATGCCAGGCTAATTTTTGTATTTTTGGTAGAGATGGGGATTTGCCAGGTTGCCCAGGCTGGTCTCAAACTCCTGGCCTCAAGTGATCTGCCCACCTTGGCCTCCCAAAGTGCTGGGATTACAGGTGTTGAGCCACCATACCCAGCTTGTCACCTACAACTTTCAAAGTCTTTGCTCTAGGTTACAGTCCTTCAAATCTACATCTCAGGAACCAAGTGAAAAGCTGAAACTTTCAAGCCCTCTGAAAAGCAGCATACCAGTGGTCTCTTTCCACAATGTCTTGTTTTTTAGAAAAAGAAAAGTTCCGTACTTTCAACCCTGGAATGCAAGGAGAATCTGCAGCCAAAAAAACATAACAGCAATTTGACACTACCTCTATATTGTCATTCCAAGCCACAGGCACATTCTTACTAGGAATGAAAAGTGGTGCATACGAATAAATATACCATCTGAGCTTTTTTTTTTTTCCCCCAGACAGAGTCTTGCTCTATCCCCCAGGCTGGAGTGCAGTGGCGCAAAATCTCGGCTCACTGCAGCCTCTGCCTCCTGGATTCAAGCGATTCTCCTGCCTCAGCCTCCTGAGTAGCTGGGATTATAAGTGCCTGCCACAACACCCGGCTTATTTTTTTGTTTTTAGTGGAGAGAGGGTTTCATCATGTTGGCCAGGCTGGTCTTAAACTCCTGACCTCAGGTGATCTGCCCACCTCGGCCTCCCAAAGTACTGGGATTACTGGCATGAGCCACCGTGCATGGACCTATCATCTGAGCTTCTTGCAAGGTGAAGGCAAGCATAAGAGACTGTGCCCAGGCCGGGCGCGGTGGCTCAAGCCTGTAATCCCAGCACTTTGGGAGGCCGAGACGGGCGGATCACCAGGTCAGGAGATCGAGACCATCCTGGCTAACACAGTGAAACCCCGTCTCTACTAAAAAATACAAAAAA
>NW_022334795.1:0-3966 GCF_002776525.5 Piliocolobus tephrosceles
TTTTTTTTTGCAGATGGATTACCCCTCCTGCTTCTGCTTATTCCAAGCAAACTGTTACTGTGCATTAATTCAGTTTACTCAGCAAATATTCCATGAGCATCTACCAAGAGTGATGCTCTGTTCTTGACACTGGAGATGAAACTGTAAGCACGACAGACAAAAATTCCTGGCCCTCTTGGAATTCTCATTATAGTGACAAGAGAGAATAATTAAAAATAAATAAGCAAATATATAATATATCAAATGGTGATATGTACTAGGGAAAAACAAAACAGCAGGGAAGGAGATATGGGGTGAAGAGGCAGGGTGAAGATAGCAGTAAAACATGACATACTACAAAGAGTACAGGCTTTGTAATCAGAAGGAGTTCAGTGTGAAATCCTGACTGATATTTATTGCTTTTGGCTTTGGACAAGTCATTTAACCTGCTAGTCGTGAGTTTCCAGTTACAGTAATAATACCTTCTGTGCCCACTTGTTGTGAAGATAAAAATTAATTGTTATCCTTACCTTTACCCCTGGCTTGTAGTAGGAACTGTGTAAATATTAATTTACTTCCCTCGGATAAGTTCCTCTGGGAAACTCTCGCTCTGTTATCTCTCATATATCTAAGTGCCTAAAGCAATGAGTAGTAACTCAATATTTTCCCAACATTTTATTATGAATATTTCTAAATATATAGAAAAGTTGAAAACATTTAACACAGAAAACCCATAGACTTACATTTAGATTCTACCATTAAGATATTTCTATACTTGCTTTATCATCTATCTTCCCATCTATCCATTCATCAGTTAATCTTATTTTCAGTGAATTTTAAAGTATAATACATTGAAGATATCAGTACATAGCTCCCTAAAATACTTCAACATTTGTATCATTAAGTAGAGTACAATATTTGCTTACAGCTTTTTTAAAGTTACAATGTATATGTACTGATGTTTAAAATATTAAATATACACTCACTGAGTTTTGACAAATACATATACCTATGTAACCCAAACCCTTATCAAGATATAAAATATTACTATCACTACAGGAAGTACTCTTATACTCCTGCACATACATCTCAGAGGAACCCATAGTTTAAATTATTTTTTTACCACTATAGATTAGATTTTTGCCTGTTCTGTTTATTTATTCTTTTATGAATAGACACCTGGACTCTTTCCAGTTTCAGGTTATTATGAATAAAGTTGCTATGAACATTCATGTAAAAGTGTTTTTTCCGGTATGTTTTCATTTTCATTTCACTAAAGTAGATACCTAGGAGTGGAACTGCTGGGTCATAGAGTAGGTGAGTGCTTAGTTTCATAAACAACTGCAACAGGTTTTACCAAAGTAGTTGTACCATTTTACACCATCATCAACAATGTATGAATTGTAGCTGCTCAAAGGACATGCCACACTCTTTTAAACAACCAGCTCTTGCATGAATTCAGAGGGAGAACTCACTCATTACTATGAGAGTGGCACCAAGCCACCCATGAGGGACCTGCCCCCATGATGAAAACACCTCCCACCAGGGCCCTACGAAAACTTGCTTGCTCTTGCTTTGTTTGCTTATAATAGTCATTCCAGCGGCTATGAAGTGGTATCCTATGGTGATTTTTTTTCCATTTTAAAAATGGATTTAGAGGGTACAAGTGCAGATTTCTTACATGCATATATTGCATCGTAGTGGAGTCTGGGCTTTTAGTGTACCATTCACCTGAATAGTGAACATTGCACCTAATAGGTAATTTTTCAACCCTTGTCAACTTCCCACCCTGCACCTTTTGTAGTCTCCAATGTCTATTATTCTATATGTCCATGTGTACCCATTGTTAAGCTCTCACTTACAAGTGAGAATACGTGATATTTGACTTTCTGTTTCTGAATCATTTTACTTAAGATAATGTACTCCAGTTCCACTCATGTTACTGTGAAACGCATGACTTCATTATTTTTTGTGGCTGCATAGTATTCCATGTATATGTAAAATGTAGATGGGTAGATGCGCAGTAGTGAGATTGCTGGATCAAATGGTAGTTCTATTTTTAGTTCTTTGAGAAATCTCCATACTTTTTTCCATAAATGTTGTGATAATTTACATTCCCACTAACAGTGCATAAGCATTACTTTTTTCTCCACATCCTCACCAACATCTGTTGTTTTTTGATTTTTAAATAATAGCTATTCTGACTGGTGTAAGATAGTATTGTGTGGTTTTAATTTGCATTTCTCTGATAATTAGTGACATTGAGCATCTTTTACATGTTTGTTGGCCACTTGTATGTCTTTCAAAAAACACCCATTCATGGCCCTTTGCCTACTTTTTAATGGCGTTACTTGTTTGTTTGTTTGTTTGTTTTTTCTTTTTTTTCTTGTTGAGTTGTTGGAATTTCTTGCAGATTCTGGATATTAGCCTTTGTTAGATACATAATTTGGAAATATTTTTTCTCATTAGGTAGGTTTACTCTGTTGATTGCTTCTTTTGCTGTGTGGAAGGTTTTTAGCTTAACTGAGTCCCATCTGTTTATTTTTGTTTGTGTTGCATTTGCTTTGGAGGACCTGGTCATAAATTCTTTGCCTAAGCCAGGCCAATGTCCAGAAGAATTTTTCCTACATTTTCTTACAGGATTTTTACAGTTTCATGTCTAAAATATAAATCTTTAATCCATCTCGAGTTAATTCATGTATATGGTGAGAGATAGGGGTCCAGTTTCATTCTTCTACATATGGCTAGCCCGTTTTCCTAGCACCATATATTGAATAGGGTATTCTTTCCCTAATGTTTAATTTCGTCGACGTTGCAGAAGATCAGTTGGTAATAGGTACTTTTATTTCTGGGTTCACTATTCTGTTCCATTGGTCTATATGTCTATTTTTATACCAATATCATGATGTTTTGGTTGCTATAGCCTTGTAGTATAATTCAAAGTCAGAATGTAATACTTCAAGCTTTGTTCTTTTTGCTTAGGATTGGTTTGGCTATTCAGTCTCTTCTTTGGGTTTCATATGAATTTTAAGTTTTTTTAATTATGTGAAAAAATGTGTTGGTAATTTGATAGAGATTGCATTAAATCTGTAAATTGCTTGGAGCGGTGTGGTCATTTTAATAATATCGATTCTTTTGATCCATGAGCATGGGATGCTTTTCCATTTATTTGTGTCATACACAATCTTTTCATCAGTGTTTTGTAGTTCCTCTTGTAGAGATCTTTCACCTCCTCAATTAAACGTATTCCTAGGTGTTTTATTTTTTGTGGCTATTGTAAATGGGTTCTTCATTTGGTTCTTAGCTTGAATGATATTGGTGTAGAGAAATGCTACTGTGTTTTGTACATTGATTTTGTATCCTGAAACTTTACTGAAGTTCTTTATCAAGTCTAGGAGTCTCCTGGAAGGGTCTTTAGGAGTTTTATTGTACATTATTTGGGGTTTTCAACATAATGGGGTATTTTGTCTCCCTTATAATATGTATGCCTTTCACTTCTCTCTCCCTCTGCTTGCGCGTGCATGTGTGTGCACATGTTATTGCACTAGCTGGGACTTCTAGGACTAACAGTGAATAGTAGTGGTGAGAAAGGACATCCTTGACTTATTTCTGATTTTAGGGGAAAATTAATCAGTGGCTCACTGTAGGTTTTCCATGGATACCCTTTTTTAGAATAAGGAAATTTCCTTCTATTCCTAACATGTTGGGAATTTTATCATTAATTAATATTGAATTTTATTGAATGCCTTTTCTGCATTTATTTATATGATCATCTGATGTTTCTTATTTAGTATGAAAATATAATAAAATACATTGATTGATTTTTGAATGTTGAACCAGCTTTGAATACCTGGGATAAACTCCACTTGATCTTGATGTATTATTATCCTTTTTTTTTTTTTTTTTTTTTTTTACCTAGTTACACCAGTAATTTTATTTACCAAGTTTTGAGGGCCCAACACTTTTCTCTTTTTTTTTGTTTGTTTT
>NW_022334797.1:0-5702 GCF_002776525.5 Piliocolobus tephrosceles
CAAAGTCATTCTCAGACCAACCTTGATCCATTGCTGGTGATCGGCTGCGCTCCTTTGCAGGGGGAGATTAGCTCTTATTTTTTGAATTTCCAGCTTTTCTGCCCTGCTTCTTCCCCATCTTTGTGGTTTTATCTGCCTCTGGTCTTTGATGATGGTGACGTACTGATGGGGTTTTGGTATAGGTGTCCTTCCTGTGTGATAGTTTTCCTTCTAACACTCAGGACCCTCAGCTGTAGGTCTGTTGGAGATTGCTTGAGGTCCACTCCAGACCCTGTTTGCCTGGGTTTCAGCAGCAGAGGTTGCAGAAGATAGAATATTGCTGAACAGCGAGTGTACCTGTCTGATTCTTATTTTGGAAGCTTCCTCTCAGGAGTGTACTCCACTGTGTGAGGTGTGGGTTGTCAGACTGCCCCTAGTGGGGGATGTCTCCCAGTTAGGCTACTCAGGAATCAGGGACCCACTTGAGCAGGCAGTCTGTCCTTCTCAGACCTCAACCTCCGTGTTGGGAGATCCACTGCTCTCTTCAAAACTGTCAGAGAGAGTCGTTTGAGTCTGCACAGGCTTCTGCTGTTTTTTGTTTGTTTGTTTGTTTTCATTTAGCTGTGCCCTGTCCCTGGAGGTGGAGTCTACAGAGACAGACAGGTTTCCGTGAGCTGCTGTGAGCTCCACCCAGTTCGAGCTTCCCAGCGACTTTGCTTACCTACTAAAGGCTCAGCAATGGCGGGCGCCCCTCCCCCAGCCTCGCTGCTGCCTTGCGGTTAGATCGCAGACTGCTGTGTTAGCAATGAGTGAGGCTCCGTGGGCATGGGACCCTCCCAGCCAGATGTGGGATATATTCTCCTGGTGTGCCTGTTTGCTTAAAGCGCATTATTGGGGTGGGAGTTACCTGATTTTCCAGGTGTTTTGTGTCTCAGTTTCCCTGGCTAGGTAAAGGGATTCCCTTCCCCCTTGTGCTTCCCAGGTGAGGCGATGCCTCGCCCTGCTTCAGCTCTCGCTCTTCAGGCTGCAGCTGCTGACCAGCACCGATTGTCTTGCACTCCCTAGTGAGATGACCCCAGTACCTCAGTTGAAAATGCAGAAATCGCTGGTCTTCAGTTTCGCTCGCACTGGGTGTTGGAGACTGGAGCTGTACCTATTCGGCCATCTTACTCCGCCCCCCGGGTAAACTCTTAAAAATAATTAAATAAAATTAAATAAATGCATGTAAATAAAGGTGTCAAATAATTTGGAATCTAAAGTTACCTTAAATTAAATAATAGTCATTTAATATCTGAATCTTTTCTAGTTTTCTAAAAAAGTAGGAAAACTTCTTTTCTAAAAAACCAATGTGTTCTTCTAAATAAAATTATTGTCTAACTCATAGGTTATTTAAAGGATATTTATAAAAAGATGTAAATTGAACCAGTAAATTAAAGATATTTTAAAAATGTTATACATAAAGAGGTTTCTTTTGTTGTTGTTAGATAGGTTAAAGAAACAGTTTTCAATGTGAAAAAATAGTATATGTTAAATTTGTGTCCTAAAATAAAATGCCTGCTTATTTAAGAAAAAACAGATGTGAAAGATAAAATGGGGAGTCTAAGCATGTCATATTTACTATTTGTGAGTCAAAGTAAAGTTTGTATATAGAGAATTTGTTGATAATAACACATGGACACAAAGAGAAGAACAACAGAAACTATAGCCTCCCTGAAGTTGGAGGGTAGAAGAAAGAAGAGGAGCAGAAAAATATGACCACTGTGCACTAAGCTTAATACATGCATGACCAAACAATTTTCATAGCAAACTCCTGTGGCACAAGTTTACCAATATAGCAAACCTGCTCTTATACCCTTCAATCTAAAATAAAAGTTCAACAAATGAAGAAATAAATACAGGATAAGTAATTTTTGAAAAAAAAGTGAATTTTTGGTAGAAAATTTAAATAATCAAGTTGGCTATAATTAAAACAAAATTATTATAGTCTTTATGGAGATGTGGCTTCAGTACTAAAATATAGTAATAAACTGAAGAATTGGTTCAAATAATAAAAGAAATTTAAGGTATCGATTTTCTCTTAATAAAGTTACAACAGATTTTAATTTATTTTACCCCCAAGTTCAATTTTTATGGCATCTCACTGTTTTCAGTTTTCTTTTACCCTTGGGGCAACCTAAAACAATCTCCTTAAACTATTTTATCAGTTTCTGTCATATTCTTTCCTCAGGTTCTAACCCTATTGTGGCCTCATGCTAAAAATGTTTTATCTAAATGGTCAAAATAAGTTTCTTTCCAACATAACATTATATACTCTTGGCTTCAAATTTCTTCATGAAATTAAAAATTTTCACTTGTGACTCAGTATTCATTGCTGTTATGTCTAAATAATTCAGTTCCAAGGAACACTGATGCTGAGACCAGCTCAGTCGGGGACACCCTAACCCAGTGACGCAAGAGAAATTAAAGACACACACACAGAAATATAGAGGTGTGAAGTGAGGAGTCAGGGGTCTCACAGCCTTCAGAGCTGAGACTCCCCAACAGAGATTTACCTACACATTTATTAACAGCAAACAAGTCATTAGCATTGTTTCTATAGATATTAAGTTAACTAAAACTATCCCTTATGGGAAACGAAGGGATGGGCCGATTTAAATGAATAGTTTTGGCTAGTTAACTGCAGCAGGAACACACCCTTAAGACACAGTTTGCTCATGCTAATTGTTTGTGGCCTAAGAATGCCTTTAAGCGGTTTTCACCCTTGAGCTGGTCAGGTATTCCTTGCCCTCATTCCCGTAAACGCACAACCTTTCAGCTTGGGTGTTAGGGCCATTGATAACATGTTATAATGCTGTGGAGATTTTTTTTATGGCCAGTTTTGGGACCAGTTTATGGCCAGATTTTGGGGGGCTTGCTCCCAACATGTCTCTCTTCTTTGATTTGCAAAGAGATAAAAGCAAGGGCAGCTTTGTCAGGGTGAGCTACTTCTCGCAGGAGTTGGGATCCACATCTGCAGAGTGTAAAAAGACAAACAACATAGATTAAAAGCACAGTTGTCATTGAAATCACAGAGCTTCCAAGTGTTTTTTTATTCATTTAAATGGGTTTCTAGCTGCTAATTTGTCTGCAGCTCCTTTAAGCACTCCAGTTTCTGACATTTAGGTCAGGTGTGCCTGGGATGCTTTAAATATTTGTTCTTTTAATTTTGCTATATTCTAAAAGAAGTTTCTAGAGTGTCCGTCTAGATGCTTTTTTATTTTTTTCCCAAATTTTGATCTTTTTAAAAGCATTTAATAGTTTCCACAAATCCTTATGTTTTGGTCCTAGAGTTGGCCATATCATTTGAAGTTGAGGTGCCACTATACCGCCATGGTTCCAGATAATAGAAACTTTTGCCATACTTCTTATCATTTTTACCATCTGATCGTTTTGTTCTGATCATCTGAATATAGTGTGGCCATGGCACAAAGACTGAGAGGTGCAATTCAAGCTAAAAATCCCCTTAGGGGACCAATTAATAATGATTCCATAGGAATCATTGTGCAGCGCCTCTGCCTGTTCTGCAAAGCAATCTTCCTAAACAAGTACATTCATTTTTTCTATCAGGGTTAAATCCTGTTTCCAAATAGGTTTTTGAGGGTGGTATGCCTCAATTATAGGAGCAGATTTATTATGGTAAATACTAGATCAGAAAGCACATGTAACTGTGTCATAGTGATTGCATTAAGGCATTATTGCCATCAAATATTGGAAAGTATACCCAATAAGTATAATAGTTCTCTGTGTCAGCCCTTATTGAAGGAATACTCATGGCAGTGGTGATAATCACTATCACAGTTACCATTAAATTACTCGTTGTGACTGGTTGTCCCACTTTCCTCAGGTTTTCTTCCACCATCTGTGACAACTTCTTGATCTGTCCTCAGGTGGATGGCTGTGTTTGATGGGTGTTGCTCATGACAGTTGGGATCCTCCTCAGTGTCACCCTTGACATGGTTGCAACCGAGGTGTCCTCAGGATCCTCCTAGAATCTGTTCTTTGGCATCTGGCTCATGATAAGTTTTCAGGTGTCTGGATAGTACCCAATATGGCTGTTGATTTTCGCCTGGAGAAACAGAAGCATAACCTCTTCCCCAAGTTATTATTTTACCTATTTCTCAACTTTTTGCTATTGGATATTTTCACCAAATGATGCTAGATTCAATTGTGTATGGACTGTCCTGTAATCCCTATTTCTCCTCCTTTTCTTTGTTTTTGTCATCAGTTGTGCTGTATGAAATTGTAACTGGGCATTTTCAATTAACTCTGTGGAATGAACCACGTATGCAGAATCAGAAATCACATTAATATGCATATCAAAATCAGTCAATAACTCAATTACAGTTACAAGCTCTGCTTTTTGAGATGAAGTGTAAGATGTCTGGAAAACTTTACTTTGTGAGCCAGAATAAGAAGCTTTTCCATTACTAGACCCATCTGTAAAAACATTATCAGCACCTTCAATTGGTTTAAATTCAGTTAGTTTAGGAAGAATCCAATTAGTTTATTTCAAAAACTGAAACAGCTTCATTTTAGGAAAATGATTATTGAGAATACCCACAGAGTCAGCTAAATGGGTTTGCCAAGTAAGACTATTTATAAAAGCTTGCTGTATTGGTGACTTTGTGAAAGGGACAATAATTTTTCCAGGATCATATTTATGTAATTTAACAATCCGAGTTCTCCCAATTCCTATCATAGTAGCAATTTGATCTAAATAAGGAGTTAGAGTCTGTGAATTAATATGTGGAAGAAAAGACCACTCCACTAAGTCCTGTTCTTGGACAATAGCACCAGTAGGTGAGTGCTGAGTTGAAAAAATTAGCAAACATAGAGTCTTCTGGATCTATTCTATTTATCTGAGCTTTATGGACTTGCTTCTCAATCAGTTGTAACTCTGCCTCCACCTTCTTTGTTAATTGCCGAGGGCTAGTGAGACTAGGATTTCCTCTAAAGATAGAAAACAGATTACTCATGGTATAGGTAGGAATGCCTAGAGCAGGTCGTATCCAATTAATATCCCCTAGTAATTTTTGAAAATCATTTAATGTTTTTCACTTATCCCTATGTATGGTTACTTTCTGTGGCACAATGGTAGTGCCATTTAGTCCCCAAGTAGGAGTAAGGAGTAGTAGTCTGAATTTTTTCAGAAGCTATGATTAAACCAGCATGGGAAATTGAAGTTTGCAAGTGATCATAACATTGGAGTAGTAGTTCTCGAGTGGGGGCAGCACAAAGTATATCATCTGTATGAATGTAACACTGTGAAAAATTTTTACGAGTAGGTTCAATTGCTTGCCCCACATATGTCTGGAAAATAGTCGGACTGTTTAACATGCCCTGTGGCAACATTTTCCAATGATAACGCTTAGCAGGCTGCAGGTTGTTTACTGCAGGAATGGTAAATGCAAACCGTTCACAGTCTTGCTCAGCTGAAGGAATAGTAAAGAAACAGTCTTTTAAATCTATGACTCTTAAAGGCAAAATTTTTAAATTATAGCAGGAGAAGGCAATCCTGGCTGTAATGCTCCCATAGGATGTATAACTGAATTGATGGCTCTTAAGTCAGTTAACACTCTCCATTTACCTGATTTTTTCTTTCTTTTTTTTTATTTTTTTTCTTTTTCTTTTTTTTTATTATACTTTAAGTTCTAGGGTACATGTGCACGTTATGCACATGTACC
>NW_022334798.1:0-1911 GCF_002776525.5 Piliocolobus tephrosceles
CGATCACCAGCAATGGATCAAGGTTGGTCTGAGAATGACTTTGACGAGATGAGAGAAGAAGGCTTCAGTCCATCAAACATCTCAGAGCTAAAGGAGGAATTACATACCCAGCGTAAAGAAACTAAAAATCTTGAAAAAAGAGTGGAAGAATTGACAGCTAGACTAATTAATGCAGAGAAGATCATAAACGAAATGACAGAGACGAAAACCGTGACACGAGAAATACGTGACAAATGCACAAGCTTCAGTAACCGACTCGATCAACTGGAAGAAAGAGTATCAGCGATGGAGGATCAAATGAATGAAATGAAGCGAGAAGAGAAACCAAAAGAAAAAAGAAGAAAAAGAAATGAACAAAGCCTGCAAGAAGTATGGGATTATGTCAAAAGACCAAATCTACTTCTGATTGGGGTGCCTGAAAGTGAGGGAGAAAATGGAACCCAGTTGGAAAACACTCTTCAGGATATCATCCAGGAGAATTTCCCCAACCTAGTAGGGCAGGCCAACATTCAAATTCAGGAAATACAGAGAAAACAACAAAGATACTCCTCGAGAAGAGCAACTTCAAGACACATAATTGTCAGATTCACCAAAGTTGAAATGAAGGAAAAAATCTTAAGGGCAGCCAGAGAGAAAGGTCGGGCTACCCACAAAGGGAAGCCCATCAGACTAACAGCATATCTCTTGGCAGAAACTCTACAAGCAGGAAGAGAGTGGGGGCCAATATTCAACATTCCTAAAGAAGAGAATTTTAAACGCAGAATTTCATATCCAGCCAAACTAAGTTTCATAAGTGAAGGAGAAATAAAATCCTTTACAGATAAGCAAATGCTTAGAGATTTTGTCACCACCAGGCCTGCCTTACAGGAGACCCTGAAGGAAGCCCTAAACATGGAAAGGAACAACTGGTACCAGTCATTGCAAAAACATGCCAAAATATAAAGACCATCGAGGTTAGGAAGAAACTGCATCAACTAATGAGCAAAATAACCAGTTAATATCATAATGGCAGGATCAGGTTCACACATAACAATATTAACCTTAAATGTAAATGGACTAAATGCTCCAACTAAAAGACACAGACGGGCAAACTGGATAAAGAGATAAGACACATCAGTCTGCTGTATTCAAGAGACCCATCTCACATGCAGAGACATACATAGGCTCAAAATAAAGGGATGGAGGAATATCTACCAAGCAAATGGAGAACAAAAAAGAGTAGGGGTTGCAATCCTAGTCTCTGATAAAACAGACTTTAAACCATCAAAGATCAAAAGAGACAAAGAAGACCATTACATAATGGTAAAGGGATCAATTCAACAGGAAGAGCTAACTATCCTAAATATATATGCATCCAATACAGGAGCACCAAGATTCATAAAGCAAGTCCTTAGAGATTTACAAAGAGACTTAGACTCCCATACAATAATAATGGGAGACTTCAACACTCCACTGTCAACATTAGAAAGATCAACGAGACAGAAAGTTAACAAGGATATCCAGGAATTGAACTCATCTCTGCACCAAGCAGACCTAATAGACATCTATAGAACTCTCCACCCCAAATCAACAGAATATACATTCTTCTCAGCACCACATCACACTTATTCCAAAATTGACCACATAATTGGCAGTAAAGCACGCCTCAGCAAATGTAAAAAACAGAAATTATAACAAAGTGTCTCTCAGACCACAGTGCCATCAAACTAGAACTCAGGACTAAGAAACTCAATCAAAACCGCCCAACTACATGCAAACTGAACAACCTGCTCCTGAATGACTACTGGGTACATCAGGAAATGAAGGCAGAAATAAAGATGTTCTTTGAAACCAATGAGAACAAAGATACAACATACCAGAATCTCTGGGACACATTTAAAGCAGTGTGTAGAGGGAAATTTATAGCACTAA
>NW_022334799.1:0-2080 GCF_002776525.5 Piliocolobus tephrosceles
CTAGTTTGCTGAGGATGTTGGCTTCCAGCTTCATCCATGTTCCTGCACAGGACATGATTTCATTCTTTTATGTGGCTGCATAGTATTCCATGGTGTATATGTGCCACATGTTCTTTATCCAGTCTATCATTGATGGGCATTTAGGTTGGTTTCAAGTCTTTGCTATTGTAAATAGTGCTGCAGTAAATATACATGTGAATGTATCTTTATAGCAGAATGATTTATAATCCTTTGGGTATATACTCGGTAATAGGATCGCTGGGTCAAATGGTATTTCTGGTTGTAGATCCTTGAGGAATCGCCAAACTGTCTTCCACAATGCTGGTGAGGCTGTGGCGAAATGGGCTCTAGATTTCTAAGCAGGCAGGAAGAGTTGAGAATTTGATTCCAATGGCATAACGAGGAAAAAGCTCCACAGAAAAGGTAAAAAAATGAAGAGTATTATTGTGTTAAAAGCAAGACATGATAAAAGACCTTTTGTTATAACGATAAAAAAGCTGAAAAAGCACAGAGGCACAAATGCAGGCCTGGCCACTGCATTAGTAATAGCAGCAGAGCCAACGTGGAGTAGGAACTGAGCCATACACATGAGACTCAATTCTCAACTGGGAAGCCTTGGGATGCTGGGCGGGAACAACTGCAAAACCCCAAAAGCATGAAAAGCCGATGGAGAGAGAAGTAGAGAGAGTTTTCCCTCAAAGGCCAGTAAAATGAAACTCACAATATATAAAATGTGACAGAAACATAAAAGTTACCAATAAATTCAGCACTAGGTAGACAAATTCCCATCTGTAAAATGAAAGTAACATAGAAATGAGAGTAAATTCAACATGATTGTACTCAATCCCCTAAACATTTATTGAATAACATTCATAAAAAAATGGAAATTTATGTAAATGAACTTTGAATATGTGTAAATATTCTAACATTCAGTATACTCTGCTATATGTATAACTCTGAAAAAAATGAAGGAAATTTAGCAAAATGTTAAAATTATTAAAGTCTATACATCTTACATGTTATTTTACATAATGAGTTCTATTGTTAAAATCTTTGAAATTTTTAGAGCAATTTCTCATCCTTTTTAAATTTATGGATATCAAGTATCTCATAGGGCAGATGTCATTTCTATGTTGCTGAAGACATATTGAGTAAGAGAGTTTTAATCAATGGTCCATAGCCAGTAACAGAGTCTCACTGAAACTTAGGTTTTCTAATTCAAAAGCCTTTAATGTGGCTCCAAAGGTTATTAACCTTACTTTCGGTGCTATCTTAATTTCCTCACTTGGAATTTATTAGGATGGTAGAAAAATGAAATGTCATATTTAAAGCACAAAATGAGTCTTCAGTAAATGTTACTACCTTTTCTTTTGTTCTTTCCAACAACTTTTTGCTTTTCTTAGTGTTACTTGACTTGTGAATAAATTAAACATTCTGTGCAGCTGGAACCAAGTTTAAGATTTATATTTCTTTATCCACCTCATTCATCATCACCGTGTATATATTTCTGCTATCTATAATAACAACATCTTGGCTCCTCGCAGCTGATATGTAAAATACGTAAGGAAAGTGCTCATTTTAACTTTGTTGTTTTTTTTTTTTTTTTACAATTTTTAGTTAAAAATCTGAAGCTCAGGGTTATATGATTCACCCAAGTTCACATAACTAAGAGGAAACTGAGCTCCAATTTTAAATTTCATTTTCTGATTCCAAATTCATAATTTTCCTGCAAATATGAGGTTTTCTATTATCAACATAACCAATTTTATATGTTAATTGTTATTCTCCGAACTTCTTACTCAAACAAAATTATTGGTGGAAGCTCAGTGTGTCAAATAAATGACAGTGAACCTTCCGTTGCTACAAGTGCATGGGGGAGGGGGTGTCATAAAGGCAAGGACAGAGACTTGGAGGTTCTGATTGAATAGGTTAGGGTGGGGGTCCAGGGAATTCTATTTTTACAAGTTCCCAGGGGATGCTGATGCTGCTGGTCTATAGCCCACACTTAGAGAATCATTGTTCTAATTGCTTGCTACCCTCTTTGTGTGGTCTGCAAACAGCAGCATCAGCCTCACCTGGG
>NW_022334800.1:0-14471 GCF_002776525.5 Piliocolobus tephrosceles
TAACCCTGTGAGTTGCACTCACACATAGCAATGCAGGTTCTCAGAATGGTTCTTGCCAATTTCTGTTTGAGGATATATCCTTTTTCTACATAGCCCTCAATGAGCTCCCAAATATCACTTCGCAGAATCCAAGAAAACAGCCTCAGCAAACTCTGCCAAGAAGCAGGGTGTGGAACTCTGTGTGATAAAGTCACATATCAGAAAGGAATCTCTCAGAAAGCTTCCCTCTGGTTATTATGTGATGATAGTTCCTTTTTCACCATGGGACCCAATTGGCTCCCAAATATCACCTTGTAGATTCTAGGAAAAGAGTGTTAGCAAACTGTTTCCTGAGGACAAAGATGTAACTCTGTGAGGTGAATTCACAGATCACAAAGAAGTTTCTCAGAAACCTTCTTTCCCGTTTTTAACTGATGATATTTCCTTTATCAGCGTAGGCCTCAAAGCCTTCCAAAGTAGAACTTCTCAGTTTCCCCAAAGACAGTGTTAGTGGCCTCCTCCATGAAACATACGTATAACTCTGTGAGATGAATTCACACATCACAGTGAAGTTTCTAAGAAAGCTTCTTTCCAGTTTTCCTCTGCGGACAATTGCTTTGTCACCATAAGCTTCATTGCGCTAAGAAGAATCCCATTGCAGATTCCAAGCAAACTGTCTTAGCAAACTCAGAACTGAAGAGAAAAGTGTAACTATGTGAGTTGCACTCACACAGAGAAATGCAGTTTCTCAGAAAGCTTTTTGCCACTTTCTATCTGAAGATACATCATTTTTCAACATAGCCCTCAATGAGCTCCCAAATATCACTTCGGAGAATCCAAGACAGCAGCCTTAGTAAACTCTGCCAAGAAGCAATGTGTGGAACTCTGTGGGATGAAGTCACATCTCAGAAAGCAATCTCTGAGAAAGATTCCCTCTAGTTATTATGTGATGATATTTCCTTTTTCACCATGGGTCCCAATTGACTCCCAAATATCACCTTGGAGATTCTCCGAAAAGAGTGTTAGCAAACTGCTTCCTGAGGATAAAGATGTAACTTTGTGAGACGAATTCACAGATCACAAAGAAGCTTCTCAAAAGTTTCTTTCCCGTTTTTAACTGATGATACTTCCTTTATCAGCGTAGGCCTCAATGACATCCAAAGTACAACTTCTCAGTTTCCTTAAAGACAGTGTTAGTGGCCTCCTCCATGAAACATAAGTGTAACTCAGTGAGATGAATTCACACATCACAGAGAAGTTTCTAAGAAAGCTTCTTTCCAGTTTTCCTCTGAGGACGCTTCCTTTGTCTCCATAAGCTTCATTGCGCTAAGAAGAATCCCAGTGCAGATTCCAAGCAAAATGTCTTAGCAAACTGAGAGCTGTAGAGAAAGGTGTAACTGTGTGAGTTGAACTCACACACAGCAATGCAGTTTCTCAGAATGCTTCTTGCCACTTTCAGTCTGAGGATATATCCTTTTTCACCATAGACATCTATCAGCTCCAAAATATCACATTGCAGAATCCAAGACAAGAGCCTTTGCAATCTCTGCCAAGAAGCAATGTGTGGAACTCTGTGTGATGAAGTCACATCTCAGAAAGCAATCTCTCAGAAAGCTTCCCTCTAGTTATTAGGTGATGATATTTCCTTTTTCACCATGGGCCCCAATTGGCTGCCAAATATCAACTTGCAGATACTAAGAAAAGAGTGTTAGCTATCTGTTTTTGAGGACAAAGATGTAAATCTGCGAGACGAATTCACAGATCACAAAGAAGTTTCTCAGAAAGCTTCTTTCCCGTTTTTAACTGATGATATCTCCTTTATCAGTGTAGGCCACAATGCCATCCAAAGTACAACTTCTCAGTTTCCTCAAAGGCAGTGTTAGTGGACTGCTCCATGAAACAAAAGTGTAACTCTGTGAGATTAATTCATACATCACAGAGAAGTTTCTAAGAATGATTCTTTCCAGTTTTCCTCTGAGGACACTTGCTTTGTCACCGTAAGCTTCATTGCGCTAAGAAGATTGCCATAGCAGATTCCAAGCAACTGTCTTAGCAAACTGATAGCTGAAGAGAAAAGTGTTACTCTGTGAGTTGCACTCAAACATAGCAATGCAGTTTCTCAGAATGCTTCTTGCCAATTTCTGTATGAGGATATATCCTTTTTCACCATAACCCTCAATGAGCTCCCAAATATCTCTTCGCAGAATCCAAGAAAAAAGCCTTAGCAAACTCTCCCAAGAAGCAGCGTGTGGAACTATGTGTGATGAAGTCATATATCAGAAAGCAATCTCTCAGAAAGCTTCCATCTAGTTATTATGTGACGATATTTCCTTTTTCACCATGGGACCCAATTGTCTCCCAAATATCACCTTGCAGATTCTCCGAAAAGAGTGTTAGCCAACTGCTTCCTGAGGACAAGGTATAAGTCTGTGAGACGAATTCACAGATCCCAAAGAAGTTTCTCAGAAAGCTTCTTTCCCGTTTTTAACTGATGATATTTCCTTTATCAGCGTAGGCCTCAATACCAACCAAAGTAGAACTTCTCAGTTTCCTCAAAGACAGTGTGAGTGGCCTGCTTCATGAAACATAAGTGTAACTCTGTGAGATGAATTCACACATCACAGAGAAGTTTCTAGGGAAGGTTCTTTCCAGTTTTGCACTTTGGACACTTCCTTTGTCACCGTAAGCCTCATTGCGCTAAGAAGAATCCCATTGCAGATGCCAAGCAAACTGTCTTAGCAAACTGATAGCTGAAGAGAAAAGTGTAACTCTGTGAGTTGCACTCTCACATAGACATGCAGTTTCTCAGAATGCTTCTTGCCACTTTCTGTCTGAGGATATATCCTTTTTCACCATAGCCCTCAATGAGATCCCAAATATCACTTTGCAGAATCCAAGACAATAGCCTTAGAAAACTCTGCCAAGAAGCAATGTGTGGAACTCTGTGTGATGAAGTCACATATTAGAAAGCAATCTCTCAGAAAGCTTCCCTCTAGTTATTATGTGAGGATATTTCCTTTTTCACATGGGCCCCAATTGGCTCCCAAATATCACCTTGCAGATTCTACGAAAAGAGTGTTATCAAACTGCTTCCTGAGGACAAAATATAACTCTGTGAGACGACTTCACAGATCTGAAAGAATTTTCTCAGAATTCTTCTTTCCCGTTTTTCACTGATATTTCCTTTATCAGCGTAGACGTCAATGCCATCCAAAGTAGAACTTCTCAGTTTCCTCAAAGACAGTGCTAGTGGCCTGCTTCATGAAACATAAGTGGATCTCTGTGACATGAATTCCCACATCACAGAGAGGTTTCTACGAAAGGTTCTTTCCACTTTTCCTCTGCAGACACTCGCTTTGACACCGTAAGCTTCATTGCGCTAAGAAGAATCGCAGTGCAGATTCCAAGGAAACTGTCTTAGCAAACTGAGAGTTGAAGAGAACACTGTAACACTGTGAGTTGCACACACCCATAGCAATGCAGTTTCTCAGAATGCTTCTTGCTACTTTCTGTCTGAGGATATATGTATTTTTTCACCATAGCCCTCAATGAGCTCCCAAATATCACTTCGCAGATTCCAAGACAACAGCCTTAGCAATCTCTGCCATGAAGCCATGTGTGGAACTCCGTGTGATGAAGTCACATATCAGAAAGCAATCTCTCAGAACGCTTCCCTGTGGTTATTATGTGATGATAGTTCCTTTTTCACGGTGGCCCCAATTGGCTCCCAAATATCACCTTGCAGATTCTATGAAAAGAGTGTTAGCAAACTGCTTCCTGAGGACAAAGATGTAAATCTGTTAGTCGAATACACAGATCACAAAGCAGTTTCTCAGAAAGTTTCTTTCCCGTTTTTAACTGATGATATTTCCTTCACCAGCGTAGGCCTCACTGCTATCCAAAGTAGAACTACTCAGTTTCCTCAAAGACAGTGTTAGTGGCCTGCTCCATGAAACATAAGTGTAACACTATGAGATGAATTCACACATCCCAGAGAAGTTTCTAAAAAAACTTCTTTCCAGTTTTCCTCTGCGGATACTTTCTTTGTCATCGTAAGCATCATTGCACTAAGAAGAATCCCATTGGAGATTCCAACCAACTGTCTTAGCAAACTGATAGTTGAAGAGAAAAGTGTAACTCTGTGAGTTGCACTCACACATAGCAATGCAGTTTCTCAGAATGCTTCTTGCCACTTTCTGTCTGAGGATATATCCTTTCTCACCATAGCCCTCAATGAGCTCCCAAATATCACTTCGCAGTATCCAAGACAACAGCCTTAGCAAACTCTGCCAAGAAGCAATGTGTGGAACTCTGTGTGATGAAGTCACATTTCAGAAAGCAATCTCTCAGAAAGCTTCCCTCTAGTTATTATGTAATGATATTTCCTTTTTCACCATGGGCCCCAATTGGCTCCCAAATATCACCATGCAGATCCTAGGAAAAGAGTGTTAGCCAACTGCTTCCTGATGACAAACATGTAACTCTGTGAGACGACTTCACAGATCTCAATGAAGTTTCCCAGAATGCTTCTTTCTCATTTTTAACTGATGATATTTCCTTTATCAGCGTAGGCATCAATGCCATCCAAAGTAGAATTTCTCAGTTTCCTCAAAGACAATGTTGGTGGCCTGTTCCATGAAACATAAGTGTAACTCTGTGAGATGAATTCCCACATCACAGAGAAGTTTCTAAGAAAGCTTCTTTCCAGTTTTCCTCTGCGGAGAATTGCTTTATCACCGTAAGCTTCATTGCACTAAGAATCCCATTGCAGATTCCAAGCAAACTTTCTTAGCACACTGATAGCTGAAGAGAAAAGTGTAACTCTGTCAGTTGCACTCACACATAGCAATGCAGTTTCTCAGAATGCTTCGTGCCACTTTCTATCTGAGGATTTATCCCTTTTCACTATAGCCTTCAGTGAGCTCCCAAATATCACTTCGCAGAATGCAAGACAACAGGCTTAGCAAACCCTGCCAAGAAGCAATGTGTGGAACTCTGTATGATGAAGTCACATATCAGAAAGCAGTCTCCCAGAATGCTTCCTTCTAGTTATTATGTGATGATACTTCCTTTTTCATCATGGCCCCAATTGGCTCCCAAATATCAAATTGCAGACGCTACGAAAAGAGTGTTAGAAAACTGCTTCCTGAGGACAAAGATGTAACTCTGTGAGACGAATTCACAGATCACAAAGAAGTTTCTCAGAAAGTTTCTTTTCCGTTTTTAACTGGTGATATTTCCTTTATCACCGTAGGACTCAATGCCTTCCAAATTAGAACTTCTCAGTTTCCTCAAAGACAGTGTTAGTGGCCTCCTCCATGAAACATTAGTGTAACTCTGGAGATGAATTCACACATCACAGAGAAGTTTCTAAGAAAGCTTCTTTCCAGTTTTCCTCTGAGGACATTTTCTTTGTCAAGGTTAGTTTCATTACACTAACAAGAATCCCAATGTAGATTCCAAGCAAACTGTCTTAGCACACTGACAGCTGAAGAGAAAAGTGTAACTCTGTGACTTGCACTCACACATAGCAATGCAGTTTCTCAGAAGACTTCTTTCCAGTTTCTGTCTGAGAATATATACTTTCTCACCATAGCCTTCAATGAGATCCCAAATATCACATTGCAGAATCCAAGGGAACAGTGTTAGAAAACCGGTCCAGGAAGGGAAGGGTGGAACTCTGTCTTTTGAATTCATATATCAGAAAGAAATCTCTCAGAAAGCTATTCTCTAGTTATTATGTGAGGCTACTTCCTTTTTCACAGTGGGCCCAAATTGACTCCCAAATATCAGTTTACAGATTCCACGAAAAGAGTGTTAGCAAACTGCTTCCGGAGGGTTAAGTTGTTACTCAGTGAGATGAATTCACAGATCACAAAGAAATTTCTCAGAAAGCTTCTCTCTCGTTTTTCACTGATGATATTTCCTTCATCAGCGCAGGTGCCCAGGCGATCCAAACTAACCTTTCTTAGTTTCTTCAAAGACACTGTTAATGGCCTGCTCCAGGAAATATAAGTGTAACTCTGTGAGATGAATTCACACATCAACAAGAAGTTTCTAAGGAAGCTTCTTTCAAGTTTTCATGTGAGGAGATTTCCTTTGTGGCAAGAAGCTTCATTGCGTTGAGAAATAACCAATTGCAGATTTCCAGAAAACTGTGTTAGCAAATTGATAACTGAAGAGAAACGTGTAACTCTGTGAGTTGCATTCACACATCGCAATGCAGTTTCTCCGAAGGCTTCTTTCCAGTTTCTGCCTGAGGATATATACCTTCTCATCATAGCCCTCAATGAGCTCCCAAATTTCACATTGCAGAATCCAAGGGAACAGTGTTAGCAAACTGGTCCAGGAAGGAAAGGTTGGCACTCTTTTTTTTGAAGTCATATATCAGAAAGCAATCTCTCAGAAAGCAATTCTCTAGTTGTTATATGAAGATACTTCCTTTTTCACGGTTGTCCCGAATTGGCTCCCAAATATCACTTTAGAGATTCCACGAAAAGAGGGTTAGCAAACTGCTTACTGAGGAATAAGTTGTTACTCTGTGAGGTGAATTCACAGATCACAAAGAAGTTTCTCAGAAAGCTTCTCTCTCGTTTTTAACTGATGATATTTCCTTTGCCAAGGCAGGCCTCCATGCGATCCAAGGTAACCTTTCTTAGTTTCTTCAAAGACAGTGTTAATGTCCTGCTCCAAGAAATATAAGTGTAACTCTGTGAGATGAAATCACACATTAACAAGAAGTTTCTACGGAAGCCTCTTTCTAGTTTCCATCTGAGGAGATGTCCTTTTTCACCATAAGCTTCATTGCGCTGAGAAATATCCCGTTGTAGACTTCCAGAAAACTGTGTTAGCCAAATGATGACTGAAGATAAACGTGTAACTCCATGAGTTGCATTCACACAAAGCAATGCAGTTTCTCAGAAGACTTCTTTACAGTTTCTGTCTGAGGATATATCCCTTCTCATCATAGCCCTCAATGAGCTCCCAAATATCACATTGCAGTATCCACGGCAACAGTGTTAGCAAACTGCTCTAAGAAGAGAAGCGTGGAACTCTGTGTGATGAAGTCACACATCAGAAAGCAATCTCTCAGAAAGCTATTCTCTAGTTGTTAGGTGAGGATACATCCTTTTTCACAGTGGGCCCGAATTGGCTCCCAAATATCACTTTACAGATTCCACGAAAGGTTGTTAGCAAACTGCTTCCTGAGGAATAAGTTGTAACTTTGTGAGATGAATTCACAGATCACAAAGAAATTTCTCAGAAAGCTTCTCTCTCGTTTTTCACTGATAATATTTCCTTTATCAGCGCAGGCCTGCATGCAATCCAAAGTAACCTTTCCTAGTTTCTTCAAAGACATTGTTAATGACCTGCTCCATGAAATATATGTGTAACTAAGTGAGAAGAATTCACACATCAACAAGTAGTTTCTAAGGAAGCTTCTTTCTAGTTTTCATCTGAGGAGATTTCCTTTGTCACCATAAGCTTCATTGCGCTGAGAAATATCCCATTGCAGATTTCCAGAAAACTGTGTTAGCAAACTGAAAACTGAAGATAAACGTGTAACTCTGTGAGTTGCATTCACACATCGCAATGCAGTTTCTCCGAAGGCTTCTTTTCAGTTTCTGTCTGAGGATATATCCTTTCTCACCATATCCCTCAAAGATCTCCCAAATATCACATTGCAGAAAACACGGCAACAGTGTTAGCAAACTGTTCCAAGAATCGAAGGGTGGAACTCTGTGTGATGAAGTCACACATCAGAAAGCAATCTCTCAGAAAGCTATTCTCTAGTTGTTATACTAGGATACTTCCTTTTTCACAGGGTTCCCGATTGGCTCCCAAATATCACATTACAGATTCCAGGAAAAGAGTGTTAGCAAACTGCTTCCTGAGGAATAAGTTGTAACCCTGTGAGATGAATTCACAGAACACAAAGAACTTTCTCAGAAGGCTTCTCTCTCGTTTTACACTGATGATATTTCATTTTCCAGTGCAGGCCTATATGCGATCCAAAGTAACCTTTCTTAGTTTCTTCAAAATAGTGTTAATGGCATCCTCCATGAAATATAAGTGTAACTCGTTGAGATGAATTCACACATCAACAAGAAGTTTCTAAGGAAGCTTCTTTCTAGTTTTCATCTGAGGAGATTTCCTTTATCATCATAATCTTCATTGCGCTGACAAATATCCCATTACAGATTTCCAGAAAACTGTGTTAGCAAACTGATGACTGAAGACTAACGTGTAACTCTGTGAGTTGCATTCACACATCGCAATGCAGTTTCTGAGAAGGCTTCTTTCCAGTTTCCATTTGAGGATATATCCTTTCTCACCTTATCCCTGAAAGAGCTCCCAAATATCACATTGCAGAAAACACGGCAACAGTGTTAGCGAACTGTTCCAAGAAGGGAAGGGTGGGACTCTGTGTGATGAATTCACACATCAGAAAGCAATCTCTCAGAAAGCTGTTATCTAGATGTTATATGAAGATATTTCCTTTCTCACAGTGGGCCCGAATTGGCACCCAAATATCATTTTACAGATTCCACGAAAAGAGTGTTAGCAAACTGCTTCCTGCGGAATAAGTTGTAACTCTGTGGGATGAATTCACAGATCACAAAGAAATTTTTCAGAAGGCTTCTCTCTCGTTTTACACTGATGATATTTCATTTTCCAGCGCAGGCCTCCATGTGATCCAAAGTAACCTTTCTTAGTTTCTTTAAAGACAGTGTGAATGGCCTCCTCCATGAAATATAAGTGTAACTCTGTGAGATGAATTCACCCATCAGCAAGAAGTTTCTAAGGAAGCTTCCTTCTAGTTTTCATCTGAGGAGATTTCCTTTGGCACCATAAGCTTTATTGCGCTGAGAAATATCCCATTGCAGATTTCCAGAAAACTGTGTTACCAAATTGATGACTGAAGAGTAACGTGTACCTCTGTGAGTTGCATTCACACATTGCAATGCAGTTTCTCAGAACCTTCTTTCCAGTTTCCGTCTGAGGATATATCCTTTCTCACCATAGCCCTCAATGAGCTCCCAAAGATCACATTGCAGAATCCACGGAAACATTGTTAGCAAACAGTTCCAAGAAGGGAAGGGTGGAACTCTGTGTGATGAAGTCACACATCAGAAAGCAATCTCTCAGAAAGCTATTTTCTAGTTGTTATGTGAGGATACTTCCTTTTTCACAGTGGGCCCGAATTGGCTCCCAAATAACACTTTACAGATTCCCTGAAAGAGTGTTAGCAAACTGCTTCCTGACGAATAAGTTGTAACTCTGTCAGATGAATTCACAGATCACAAAGAAATTTCTCAGAAAGCTTCTCTCTCGTTTTTCACTGATGATATTTCCTTTGCCAGCGCAAGCCTCCATGCGATCCAAAGTAACCTTTCTTAGTTTCTTCAAAGACAATGTTAAAGGCCTGCTCCATGAAATATAAGTGTAACTCCAGGAGATGAATTCACACATCAACAAGAAGTTTCTAAGGAAGCTTCTTTGTAGTTTTCATCTGAGGATATTTCCTTTGTCCGCATAAGCTTCATTGCACTGAAAAATATGCCACTGCAGGTCTCCAGAAAACTGTGTTAGCAAAGTGATGACTGAAAAGAAACGTGAAAATCTGGAAGTTGCATTCACACATTGAAATGAAGTTTCTCAGAAGGCTTGTTTCCAGTTTTTGTCTGAGGATATATCCTTTCTCATCATAGCGCTCAATGAGCTCCCAAATATCACATTGCACAATACATGGCAACAGTGTTACCAAACTGTTCCCAGAAGGGAAGCATGGAACTCTGTGTGATGAAGTCACACATCAGAAAGCAATCTCTCAGAAAGCGATTCTCTAGTTGTTATATGAGGATACAACCTTTTTCACATTGGGCCCGAATTGGCTCCCAAATATCATTTTAGATATTCCACGAGAAGAGTGTTAGCCAACAGCTTCCTGAGGAATAAGTTGTAACTCTGTGAGATGAATTCACAGAACACAAAGAAATTTCTCAGAAAGCTTCTCTGTCGTTTTTAACTGTTGTTATTTCCTTTATCAGCGCATGCCTTCATGCTATCCAAAGTAACCTTTCTTAGTTTCTTCAAAGACATTGTTAATGGCCTACTCCATGAAATATAAGTTTAACTCTGTGAGATGAATTCACACATCAACCAGAAGTTTCTAAGGAAGCTTCTTTCTAGTTTTCATCTGTGGAGATTTCTTTTGTCACCATAAGCTTCACTGCGCTGAGAAATATCCCATTGCAGATTTCCATAAAACTGTGTGTAGCAAACTGATAACTGAACAGAAACGTGCAACTCTGTGAGTTGCATTGACACATTGCAATGCAGTTTCTCTGAAGGCTTCTTTCCAGTTTCTGTATGAGGATATATCCTTTCTCACCATAGCCCTCAATGAGCTCGCAAATATCACATTGCACAATCCGCGGCAACAGTGTTAACCATCTGTTCCAAGAAGGAATGCATGGAACTCTGTGTGATGAAGTCACACCTCAGAAGGCTATCTATCAGAAAGCTATTCTCTAGTTGTAATGTGAGGATACTTCCTTTTTAACAGTGGGCCCGAATTGGATACCAAATATCACTGTACAGATTACACGAAGAGAGAGTTAACAAACTGCTTCCTGAGGAGTAAGTTGTAAATCTGTGTGATGAATTCACAGATCACAAGTAAATTTCTGAGAAAGCTTCTCTCTCGTTTTTAACTGATGATATTTTCTTTATCAGTGGAGGCCTCCATGCGATCCAAAGTAACCTTTCTTAGTTTCTTCAAAGACAGTGTTAATGGCCTGCTCCATGAAATGTAAGTGCAACTCTGTGAGATGAATTCACACATCAAAAAGAAGTTTCTAAGGAAGTTTCTTTCTAGTTTTCATCTGAGGAGATTTCCTTTGTCACCATAAGTGTCATTGCGCTGTGAAATATCCCATAGCAGATTTCCAGAAAACTGTGTTAGCAAACTGATGACTGAAGAGAAATGTGTAACTCTGTGAGTTGCATTCACACATCACAATGCAGGTTCTCAGAAGGCTTCTTTCCAGTTTCTGTCTGAGGATATATCCTTTCTCACCAAAGCCTCAATTAGCTCCCAAATATCACATTGCAGAAGCCACGGCAACAGTGTTAGCAAACTGTTCCAATAAGGGAAGCGTGGAACTCTGTGTGATGAAGTCACACATCAGAAAGCAATCTCTCAGAAAGCTATTCTCTCGCTGTTATGTGAGGACACTTCCTTTTTCACAGTGGGCCTGAATTGGCTCCCAAATATCACTTTACAGATTCCACGAAAAGAGTCTTAGCAAACTGCTTCCTGAGGAATAAGTTGTAACTCTGTGAGATGAATTCACAGATCACAAAAAAATTTCTCAGAAAGCTTCTCTCTCGTTTTTCACTGATGATATTGCCTTTGCCAGCGCAGGCCTCCATGCGATCCAAAGTAACCTTTCTTAGTTTCTTCAAAGACAGTGTTAATGGCTTCAAAGACAGTGTTATTGGCCTGATCCATGAAACATAACTGTAACTCTGTAAGGTGAATTCACACATCAACAACAAGTTTCTTAGGAAGCTTCTTTCTAGCTTTCTTTTTGAGGAGATTTCCTTTGTCACCATAAGCTTTGTTGCGCTGAGAAATATCCCACTGCAGAGTTCCAGAAAACTGTGTTAGCAAACTGATGACAGAAGAGAAACGTGTAACTCTGTGAGTTGCATTCACACATCGCAATGCAGTTTCTCACAAGGCTTCTTTCCAGTTTCTCTCTGAGGATATATCCTTTCTCGCCATAGCCCTCAATGAGCTCCCAAATATCACATTGCAGAATTCCCAGCAAAAGTGTTAGCAAACTGTTCCAAGAAGGGAAGGTTGGACCTCTGTGTGATGAAGTTAAACAACAGAAAGCAACCTCTCAGAAAGCTATTCTCTAGTTGTTATGTGAGGATTCTTCCATTTTCACTGTGGGCCCGAATTGGCTCCAAAATATCAATTCACAGATTCCACGAAAAGAGTGTTAGCAAAATGCTTCCTGAGGAATAAGTTGTAACTCTGTGAGATGAATTCACAGATCACAAAGAAATTTCTCAGAAAGTTTCTCTCTCGTTTTCAACTGATGATATTTCCTTTATCAGTGCACCCCTCCATGCGATCCAAAGTAACCTTCCTTAGTTTTTCAAAAACAGTGTTAAAGGCCTGCTCCTTGAAAAATAAGTGTAACTCTGTGAATGAATTCACCTATTAAAGAGAAGTTTCTATGGAAGCTTCTTTCTAGTTTTTATCTGAGGAGATTTCCTTTGTCACCCTAAGCTTCATTGTGCTGAGAAATAACCCATTGCAGATTTCCAAAAAACTGTGTTAGCAAATTGATGACAGAAGAGAAACGTGTAACTCTGTCACTTGCTTTCACACATCGCAATGCAATATATCAGAAGGCTTCTTTCCAGTTTCTGTCTGAGGATATATCCTTTCTCACCATAGTCCTCAATGAGCTCCGAAATATCACATTGCAGAATCCACGGCAAAAGTGTTAGCAAACTGTTCCAAGAAGGGAAGGGTGGAACTCTGTGTAATCAAGTCACACATCAGAAAGCAATCTCTCAGAAAGCTATTCTCTAGCTGTTATGTGAGGATACTTCCATTTTCACAGTGGGCTCGAATTGGCTCGCAAATATCACTTTACAGATACCTCGAAACGAGTGTTAGCAAACTGCTTCCCGAGGAAAAAGATGTAACCCTGTGATATGAATTCACAGATTCCAAAGGAATTTCTCAGAAAGTTTCTCTCTCGTTTTAACTGATGATATTTCCTTTATCAGTGTGGCCTCCATGCGATCCAAAGTAACCGTTCTTAGTTTCTTCAAAGACAGTGTTAATGGCCTCCTCCATGAAATATTAGTGTAATTCTGTGAGATGAATTCACAAATCAACAAGGAGATTCTAAGGGGCTTCTTTCTAGTTTTTATCTGAGGAGATTTCCTTTGTCACCCTAAGCTTCATTACACTGAGAAATATCCCATTGCAGATTTCCAGAAATCTGTGTTAGCAAACTGATCACTGAGGAGAAACGTGTAACTTTCTGACTTGAATTCACACATCGCAATGGAGTTTCTCACAAGGCTTCTTTCCAGCTTCTGAGGATATATCTTTTCCCGCCATAGCCCTCAATGAGCTCCCAAATATCACATTGCAGAATCCACAGCAACAGTGTTAGCAAACTGTTCCAAGAAGGGAAGGGTGGCAAATTGTTTGTTGAAGTCACACATCAGAAAGCAATCTATCAGAAAGCTATTCTCTAGTTGTTATGTGAGGATACTTCCTTTTTCACAGTGGGTCCGAATTGGCTCCCAAATGTCACTTTACAGATTCCACGAAAAGAGTGTTAGCAAACTGCTTCCTGAGGAATAAGTTGTACCTCTCTGAGATGAATTCACAGATCAAAGGAAATTTCTCACAAACCCTCTCTCTCATTTTCAACTGATGATATTTTCTTTATCAGTGCAGGCCTCCATGTGATCCAAAGTAACCTTTCTTAGTTTCTTCAAAGACCGTTTTAATGGCATGTTCCAGGAAATATAAGTGTAACTCTGTGAGATGAATTCACACATCAACAAGAAGTTTCTAAGGAAGCTTCTTTCTAGTTTTCATCTGAGGAGATTTCCTTTGTCACCATCAGCTTCATTGCGCTGAGAAATATCCCATTGCAGATTTCCAGAACACTATGATAGGAAACTCATGACTGAAGAGAAACGAGTAACTCTGTGAGTTGCTTTCACACATCGCAATGCAGTTTCTCAGAAGGCTTCTTTCCAGTTTCTGTCTGAGGATATATTCTTTCTCACCATAGCCCACAATGAGCCCCCAAATATCACATTGCAGAATCCACGGCAACAGTGTTAGCAAACTGTTCCAAGAAGGGAAGGATGGAACTCTGTGTGATGAAGTCACAGAGCAGAACGCAATCTCTCAGGAAGGTGTTCTCTAGTTGTTTGGGAGTATATGTCCTTTTTCACAGTGGGCCCGAATTGGGTACCAAATATCACTCTACAGATTCGACGAAAACAGTGTTAGCCAATTGCTTCCTGAGGAATAATTTGTAACTCTATGAGATGAATTCACAGATGCCAAAAAAATTTCTCAGAAAGCTTCTCTCTCATTTTTAACTGATGATATTTTCTTTATCAGCCCAGGCCTCCATGCGATCCAAAGTAACCTTTCTTAATTTCTTCAAAGACAGTGTTAAAGGCCTGCTCCATGAAATATAAGTGTAACCCTTGAGATGAATTCACACATCAACAAGAAGTTTCTAAGGAACCTTCTTTCTACTTTTTATCTGAGGAGATTTCCTTTGTCACCATAAGCCTCATTGCGCTGAGAAAGATCCCATTGCAGTTTTCCAGAAAACTGTGTTAGCAAACTGATGACTGAAGAGAAACGTGTAACTTTGTGAGTTGCATTCACACATCGCAATGCAGTTTCTCAGAAGGCTTCT
>NW_022334801.1:0-1092 GCF_002776525.5 Piliocolobus tephrosceles
TCCCAAAGTAGGAACAGAGTCTATAATTTCTCAGTGAATACAAAATGCCCATTTTAGTTTTTTCCTACAAACTTCAGCTTCCTTGGTTCTTCAGAAATCATGAAAATAGCTAATACATTTATAGTTGAAGAAATATTCAGAAAGGTCTTTAAACAATTACTATGACAATACTCCTCTTTGCATTATGTTTTGATAGTTTTTATTGAGATGGAGTCTTGTCGCCCAGGCTGGAGTGCAGTGGTGTCAGCTCACTGCAACCTTCGCCTCTTGGGTTCAAGTGATTCTCCTGCCTCAGCCTTCCGAGCAGTTGGGATTAAAGGCATGTGCCACCACACCCAGCTAAATTTTTTGTATTTTTATTAGAGACGGGGTTTCACCATATTGATCAGGCTGGTCTTGAACTCCTGACCTCAAGCAATCCACCTGCCTTGGCCTCCCAAAGTGCTGAGATTACAGGTGTGAGCCACCACGTCTGGCCTTTTTTGCATTATTGAAAACAATTTATTGTAAGAGTTAGGAAAGCAGTGAAGGATTTTAAAAGTTTGACTTTCATTTAATAGTCATTTAAGATACCTTTCTCCTGCATCTGAACTGCTTCCCTTCTTCCTTTCTTTTTTTTTTTTTACCCTTTTTTTCTCAGCGTATGCTGATTCTTTTTTTATTTTATTTTATTTTTATTTTTTTATTATACTTTAAGTTTTAGGGTACATATGCATAACGTGCAGTTTTGTTACATATGTATATCTGTGCCATGTTGGTGTGCTGCACCCATCAACTCGTCAGCACCCATCAATTCATCCTTTATATCAGGTATAACTCCCCAGTGCAATCCCTCCCCCCTCCCCCCTCCCCATGACAGGCCCCATTGTGTGATGTTCCCCTTCCTGAGTCCAAGTGAGCTCATTGTTCAGTTCCCACCTATGAGTGAGAACATGCGGTGTTTGGTTTTCTCTTCTTGTGATAGTTTGCTAAGAATGATGGTTTCCAGCTGCATCCATGTCCCTACAAAGGACGCAAACTCATCCTTTTTTATGGCTGCATAGTATTCCATGGTGTATATGTGCCACATTTTCTTAATCCAGTCTGTCACTG
>NW_022334802.1:0-10219 GCF_002776525.5 Piliocolobus tephrosceles
TCACACATAACAATATTAACCTTAAATGTAAATGGACTAAATGCTCCAACTAAAAGACACAGACTGGCAAACTGGATAAAGAGTCAAGACCCATCAGTGTGCTGTCTTCAGGAGACCCATCTCACATGCAGAGACATACAAAGGCTCAAAATAAAGGGAAGGAGGAAGATCTACCAACCAAATGGAGAACAAAAAAAGCAGAGGTTGCAATCCTAGTCTCTGATGAAACAGACTTTAAACCATCAAAGATCAAAAGAGACAAAGTAGGCCATTACATAATGGTAAAAGGATCAATTCAACAGGAAGAGCTAACTATCCTAAATATATATGCACCCAATACAGGAGCACCCAGATTCATAAAGCAAGTCCTTAGAGACTTACAAAGAGATTTAGACTCCCATAAAATAATAATGTGAGACTTCAACACTCCACTCTCAACATTAGACAGATCCACGAGAGAGAAAGTTACAAGGATATCCAGGAATTGAACTCATCTCTGCACCAAGCGGATCTAATAGATATCTATAGAACTCTCCACCCCAAATCAACAGAATATACATTCTTCTCAGCACCACATCGCACTTATTCCAAAATTGAACACATAATTGGAAGTAAAGCACTCCTCAGCAAATGTAAAAGAACAGAAATTATAACAAACTGTCTCTAAGACCACAGTGTAATCAAACTAGAACTCAGGACTAAGAAACTCAATCAAAACCGCTCAAATACATGGAAACTGAACAACCTGCTCCTGAATGACTACTGGGTACACAACGAAATGAAAGCAGAAATAAAGATGTTCTTTGAAACCAATGAGAACAAAGATACAACATACCAGAATCTCTGGGACACATTTAAAGCAGTGTGTAGAAGGAAATTTATAGCACTAAATGCCCACAAGAGAAAGCAGGAAAGATCTAAAATTGACACTCTAACATCACAATTAAACGAACTAGAGAGGCAAGAGCAAACACACTCAAAAGCTAGCAGAAGGCAAGAAATAACTAAGATCAGAGCAGAACTGAAAGAGATAAAGACAAAAAACCCTCCAAAAAATCAATGAATCCAAGAGTTGTTTTTTTGAAAAGATCCACAAAATTGACAGACCTCTAGCAAGACTAATAAAGAAGAAAAGACAGAGGAATGAAATAGATGCAATACAAAATGATAAAGGAGATATCACCACGGACCCCACAGAAATACAAAATACCATCAGAGAATACTATAACACCTCTATGCAAATAAACTAGAAAATCTAGAAGAAACTGATAATTTCCTGGACACTTACACTCTCCCAGGACTAAACCAGGAAGAAGTTGAATCCCTGAATAGACCAATAGCAGGCTCCGAAATTGAGGCAACAATTAATAGCCTACCCACCAAAAAAAGTCCAGGACCAGATGGATTCACAGCTGAATTCTACCAGAGGTACAAGGAGGAGCTGGTACCATTCCTTCTGAAACTATTCCAATCAATAGAAAAAGAGGGAATCCTCCCTAACTCATTTTATGAGGCCAACATCATCCTGATACAAAACCCTGGCAGAGACACAACAAAAAAAGAATTTTAGACCAATATCCCTGATGAACATCGATGCAAAAATCTTAAATAAAATACTGGCAAACCGGATTCAGCAGCACATCAAAAAGCTTATCCACGATGATCAAGTGGGCTTCATCCCTGGGATGCAAGGCTGGTTCAACATTCGCAAATCAATCAACGTAATCCAGCATATCAACAGAACCAAAGACAAGAACCACACGATTATCTCAATAGATGCAGAAAAGCCTTTTGACAAAATTCAACAGCCCTTCATGCTAAAACGCTCAATAAATTCGGTATTGATGGAACGTACCTCAAAATAATAAGAGCTATTTATGACAAACCCACAGCTAATATCATACTGAATGGGCAAAAACTGGAAAAATTCCCTTTGAAAACTGGCACAAGACAGGGATGCCCTCTCTCACCACTCCTATTCAACATAGTGTTGGAAGTTCTGGCTAGGGCAATCAGGCAAGAGAAAGAAATCAAGGGTATTCAGTTAGGAAAAGAAGAAGTCAAATTGTCCCTGTTTGCAGACGACATGATTGTATATTTAGAAAACCCCATCATCTCAGCCCAAAATCTTCTTAAGCTGACAAGAAACTTCAGCAAAGTCTCAGGATACAAAATTAATGTGCAAAAATCACAAGCATTCTTATACACCAGTAACAGACAAACAGAGAGCCAAATCAGGAATTAACTTCCATTCATAATTGCTTCAAAGAGAATCAAATACCTAGGAATCCAACTTACAAGGGATGTGAAGGACCTCTTCAAGGAGAACTACAAACCACTGCTCAGTGAAATCAAAGAGGACACAAACAAATGGAAGAACATACCATGCTCATGGATAGGAAGAATCAATATCGTGAAAATGGCCATACTGCCCAAGGTAATTTATAGATTCAATGCCATCCCCATCAAGCTACCAATGAGTTTCTTCACTGAATTGGAAAAAACTGCTTTAAAGTTCATATGGAACCAAAAAAGAGCCCGCATTGCCAAGACAATGCTAAGTCAAAAGGACAAAGCCGGAGGCATCATGCTACCTGACTTCAAACTATACTACAAGGCTACAGTAACCAAAACAGCATGGTACTGGTACCAAAACAGAGATATAAACCAATGGAACAGAACGGAGCCCTCAGAAATAATGCCACACATCTACAACCATCTGATCTTTGACAAACCTGAGAGAAACAAGAAATGGGGAAAGGATTCCCTATTTAATAAATGGTGCTGGGAAAATTGGCTAGCCATAAGTAGAAAGCTGAAACTGGATCCTTTCCTTACTCCTTATACGAAGATTAATTCAAGATGGATTAGAGACTTAAATGTTAGACCTAATACCATGAAAACCCTAGAAGAAAATCTAGGTAGTACCTTTCAGGACATAGGCATGGGCAAGGACTTCATGTCTAAAACACCAAAAGCAACGGCAGCAAAAGCCAAAATTGACAAATGGGATCTAATTAAACTAAAGAGCTTCTGCACAGCAAAATAAACTACCATCAGAGTGAACAGGCAACCTACAGAATGGGAGAACATTTTTGCAATCTACTCATCTGACAGAGGGCTAATTTCCAGAATCTACAAAGAACTCAAACAAATATACAAGAAAAAAAACAAACAACGCCATGAAAAATGGGGAAAGGATATGAACAGACATTTCTCAAAAGAATACATTCATACAGCCAACAGACACATGAAAAAATGCTCATCATCACTGGCCATCAGAGAAATGCAAATCAAAACCATAATGAGATACCATCTCACACCAGTTAGAATGGCAATCATTAAAAAATCAGGAAACAACAGGTGTTGGAGAGGATGTGGAGAAATAGGAACACTTTTACACTGTTGGTGAGATTGTAAACTAGTTCAACCATTATGGAAAACAGTATGGCAATTCCTCAAGGATCTAGAACTAGATGTACCATATGACCCAGCCATCCCACTACTGGGTGTATACCCAAAGGATTATAAATTATGCTACTACAAAGACACATGCACACGTATGTTTATTGCGGCACTATTCACAATAACAAAGACTTGGAATCAACCCAAATGTCCATCAGTGACAGACTGGATTAAGAAAATGTGGCACATATACACCATGGAATACTATGCAGCCATAAAAAAGGATGAGTTTGCGTCCTTTGTAGGGACATGGATGCAGCTGGAAACTATCATTCTTAGCAAACTATCACAAGAAGAGAAAACCAAATACCGCATGTTCTCACTCATAGGTGGGAACTGAACAATGAGCTCACTTGGACTCGGGAAGGGGAACATCACACAATGGGGCCTATCATGGGGAAGGGGGAGGGGGAGGGATTGCATTGGGGAGTTATACCTGATATAAATGATGAATTGATGGGAGCTGACGAGTTGATGGTGCAGCACACCAACATGGCACATGTATACATATGTAACAAACCTGCACGTTATGCACATGTACCCTAGAACTTAAAGTATAATAATATATATATATATATATATATATATATACATTATGATTATACTGAAAACTTCTAGTTACAATAATAACAGTGTTAGCAGCCACATGGCTATGATTATAGCGAACAGCCCAAGCTTCATGCGATTTCCGGAGACAATGAGGACTATTTCCCATGGAAATCGGAAGTCCTTCCACTCCAATTTGGAATGTGCTGTTTATTATTCCTGTTTCCCGTTCTATATTGTCCTTGTCCACATAGGGGTTCGGCATCCAAGTAATGTCATTTGTGAAAACCTTTACTTCCGCCTCCCCCCAGGTGACTCCCTGATACAAGGGTGGAAAGGGACTATAAGTCCAATATTCATACAAAGCCTCACTAAGGGAAATAAGTCCCCCACCAAAACACATCCAACAAAAGAAGAGATGCATTCTGAGTCCAGTTTTCAACTGGGTTTCAATCGCCTTGTAGGAAAACACTCAAGTCCACTCCCTGTAAGGACAAGAGCATTGCCCCGTCCCTGTTTTAGAACTTGCCCTTGAGCATACTTACCTTCTTCATTAGGATACCAAATCCTTAAATTGTCGGCAGGGACTATCACCGAGGGAGGTGAGGAAAGATGAGTTACGGCAGCGGAGTCCTGCCGTTGTCTCCATTGATTCAAAAAGTTTAAAGTAAAAAAAACTTTTAAAATCTGATTTCTGGGGGACTCATTTCCCCCTTTTTGTTTTAGTAGTTGAGTTTTTAAGGTTAAATTTGCGTGCTCAATAATGGCTTGACCTTGACTCTTGCCTGGGATACCAGTGAGATGTTGAATATTATATTGTTGTAAGAAAACTTGTAACTTATGAGAAACATAGGCAGGGGCATTATCAGTTTTGAGTATTAAAGGAATGCCCATGATGGCAAAACAAGCTAAGAGATGAGTAATAACAGAATCAGCTTTTTTAGATGGCAAAGGAGTGGCCCATTGAAAATGAGAGAAAGTATCAATGGTATGATGAACATACTTTAATCGTCCAAAAGAGGGGGCATGTGTGACGTCCATTTGCCAAATTTGATTAACTTGAGTACCTCGCAGATTAATCCCAGGATGGAAAGATGGAATGTTTAAAGGAGCACAAGAAGGACAAGCTTGAATAAGAGAACGAGCTTGTTTACAAGTTAAATGAAATCGTCGTTGAAGACCAGAACTATTAGTGTGATGTAGAGCATGTTCTTGTTCTGCAGTCTGCAGGTGGCCGATTAAAAGCGAATCAATTTGAGCATTACCATGAACTAACGGTCCAGGAAGTTGAGAATGAGAAAGATGATGAATGATAAATAAAGGAGCTCGACGTTGGCTTAAAGTAGAGGACAACAAAGAAAAGAGTTTTTGAAGAGAAGAAGTAGTACAAAGAGGTAAAGTGGCTTGAGAAATATAAGAAGTAACACACACGGCATATTGAGAATCACTAACAATGTTACAACTGATGGAAGGAAAATCAAGTAAAACCATGAGAATAGCAAACAGTTCTCCCTGTTGCACCAAGGGATAAGGATAAACTGTAACTCCAGATTGATGAACACTCCAATATCCAGCCTTACCATTGTTACTAGCATCAGTAAAAAAGGTAGGACCTTGAACAGGAAATAAAGATATTGGTGAGAAAGGCAGCATAGAATGCTGTCTAAAAAATGAAAAAAAAAAATAAAAAATAAAAAAAAATAAAAAATGAAAAGATCAGAGACTTAGGATATTGGGTAGAAAATTGTCCAACAAATGAAGTGCAAGCAACTTGCCAAGAATCAGAAGTGGCAAGAAGATAAGTAATTTGACTATGAGTGAATTGAGAGATAATGAAAGAAAGATTTCCTCCCCAGAGTTGTCGACAGTGATGTCGTCCTTTGATGATCAATTCAGCTAAACGGTTGACATAAGTAGTCAAGCATTTAGATGTTTTGTTGGATAAAAAAATCCATTCTAACGGCCGATTTGTTTGATGAATCATACCGGTAGGAGAATGTAAAGTATGAAATAAACAAAAGGAAAGGGGAACTTTGGGAAGGATATAATGTAGATGGGCCTTTTGAAGTTGTTTTTTTTACAAGCTGGAGTTTCTGTAAAGCCAAAGGAGTTAAATGACGTGGGCTGTCCAAGTGACTGTCTCCTTCTAGAATAGAAAAAAGATGTTGTAACTGATATGTTGGTATTTTTAAAACCAGACGCATCTAATTAATGTCTCCTAAAAGTTTTTGAAAGTCATTTAATGTTTTTAAATGATCACATCGAATTTGAATCTTTTGGGGTCGAATATTTTGTGCTCCCAAAGTGTAACCTAAATATTGAATAGGAAAATCTATTTGAATTTTTTCTGGGGCAATATTAAGTGAGTATGAAGAGAGCTGAGTTTGTAAGGATGTAAAAGCATCTTGCTGCTCTTCTTTGGTGGGTGCGGCAAGAAGAATGTCATCCATATAATGATATAAAAGAACAGAAGGATGACATTTTTGAACAGGATTTAAGTCTCGATGGACAAATTTTTGACACAAGGTAGGGCTGTTTAACATGCCTTGAGGTAAAACCTTCCACTGATATTGAGAAAGTGGCTGAGAATTATTAAAAACAGGGACAGAGAAGGCAAAACGCTTACAATTCTTTTGATTTAAAGGAATAGAGAAAAAACAATCCTTTAAATTAATAACCATGAGTAACCAATCTTGAGGAATTATAGAAGGATTAGGAAGGCCAGGTTGTAAGGATCCCATGGGTTTTATACATGCATTAATAGCACGAAGATCTGTTAATAGTTTCCATTTATTTATTTATTTTTATTTTTATTTTTATTTTAATCACAAAGACAAGGGAATTCCATGGAGAAGTACTAGGTTCTATATGACCTAGGGATAATTGTTCCTGAACTAAGTTTTCCAAGGCCTTAAGCTTCTCATGTGTTAAAGGTCACTGTTCAACCCATAGAGGAGTATTAGTTTTCCATGTCAAGGGAAGGGCTTGAGGCTGGTGAACAGTGGCTGCATGTTTAAAGATTTTTCAAGGGGATTGTAGCCCATGCGGAACATCATACTTTTGGCTGAATTAGAGACATGAGGAATAGAAACAAAAGCTCCAAATTGTTGCAACAAATCTCGCCCCCATAAATTTAGGGCAATAGGAACAATACAAAACTGGACTTGGGCCATTTGACCATCCGGCCCTTGACAAATCAAGGTTTAAGAACTTTGATACACCTCAGAGGCAGTACCTAATCCTGTAAGAGAAACAGCAACAGGCTGCTTAGGCCACTGTAAAGGCCATTGATCAGAGGCAATAATGGAAACATCAGCTCCAGTGTCAACCAAGCCCTGAAAAATTTGTCCCTCTACTTCGAGGGGAAACAAGGGTTTTTGTTGAGTTACTAAAGTTTCCCAAAAAATATGTTTACCCGTGCTTCCAAAGCCTCCGGTTTTTTCTTGCCTCCGGGAAGGAAACTGAAAATAGGGTAGTAAAAGGAGTTGTGCAATTCGCTGCCCCTCTTTCAGGGATATAGATTTATGAGCCTGAGCCATAATTTGAATTTCCCCTTTATAATCAGAATCTATAACACCCAAATGAACTTGTAAACCCTCTAAAATGCTACTACTGTGTCCTGTAAGTAATCCAACAGTATGTGGAGGTAATGGCCCAAAAACACCTGTAGCCAATTTAACAACTCCCATTTCTGGGGTGAGTTCAACAGCCTGCAAAATAGCCAAATCAGCAACGGCGCTACCGGAAGTAGCAGGGAAAAGCTGAGCTAATGAAAATTGGGGGTTAACACTGGCTGACTGGCTTGCTGATGCTGGACCCCTGAGCTGACTGGAAATTGCAAATGAAGAGGGCTTGTATTGTTGTTGGGGCCCCAAGCTGAAGGGCCCCTCTGCAAGTTTCCCAATCTAGAGGTGAGAGAATTACTGTTTTTGTCCACTTTAGAGTGACATATATTAGTCCAGTGTTGCCCTCTGCCGCAACGACGACAGGGCTCAGTAGGAAGCTTTTTAAATCCTACTTTGGAAGAGTCACTTCTATTAGATAGTTTACGGCACTCCTTTTTAAAATGACCCGTCTTTCCACATTGGAAGCAAACTCCCTTTTTTTTCCCATGAATGCCTTAGATAAAGCTCCAGCAAACAACTGAGCGCTGTAGGCAGCCCCTCCCACTCCTGCACAGGCTCTAATAAAATCTTCTATTAGTAAATTTTTAGCAGCCTTTAGAGGACGCAACAACCTCTGACATTTTTGATTAGCATTCTCAAAGGCTAGTGTGGTTATCAGGATTTTGCCTGCAGCCCCACTACCCAAAGTCTTTATTACAGCATCTGGGAGCTGAGCAACAAAATCAAGATAAAGTTTATTGGCACTCTGCAAAACCTTAACAAAAGACAAGGCAGTTTTCCCCGATGATTCTACTTTACACCAAGCCTTTAAAAACAGTCTTTTAACTTGTGATAATGCCATATCATCGAGTCCAGATTGAGCCGCTACGGTAGCAAACTGACCAGTACCTGTTAATTGCACCTCTGTTGGCCCTGGAGGATTTTTAGCGGCATTATGGTGGGCCTGTTCTTTAGCATCTTCCAGCCACCAACTGCGTAGCTGAAGCCACTGAGAGCGGTCCAAAACAGCCTTCCCCAAAGTTTCCCAATCAAGAGGCAAAAACAAATTCTCAGAGGAGAAAGAATCTAGAAGCCCCATGACAAAAGGAGATTGAGGGCCATAATTAGCAACAGCTGCCTTCATTTCTTTAAGAAATTTAAATTGAAGAACATTATACTGCACATTTATACCCCCTTGAGGAAATTGGTCATTAGGACCAAAAGATTGCCTAATAATGGGGAACAATTGTAAAGGATCCTCATCCTCTTAAGAATGCAATACCTTAATTACAGCTTTAGTAGTAGAAGCGGGAACAGCAAAAACCATGCCTGAACGAGGCAGCATTTCCACCAGCGGTGGTGGTGGTGGAAAACTATCTTCCTCCTCCACCTTAGGTGCTGATGGGGGTGGATGAACCACAGGAAAAGTAAAAACAGGAGTGTGTGGAGGAGAAGGTTGAGGGGGAGATAACTGCAATTGTAAAATTTGTTGTAACAATTGAACAACCGGCTGAAGCTCCTTTTGAATTTCTGATTCTTTTTTATCAGACACATTATCACACAAAGGACCTTCTCCTTCAGTTACAGAATTATCTAAAGGAGGGAAATGGCTATCGGAGACTTCAAAGACTCCTCATCCCCACCTTCCCCCTTTTCAGAGTCTGTCTCTAAGAGCTCCAAAGCCTGAGTAATAGAGGCACAAAGAGCCCACAAAGGTGCTGACATTACATCCCTGCGCCTGTGCACTTGACGAAGGGTCTTAGCAACCTGTTGCCACTCTCGCTTATTTAATTGTACTTCAGTTTGATAATGAAACCAAGAGCAATGTTGATCCACATGAGCAAACAATTTCTGCAAAGTTCTCTCTTTTGCATCAACCCCAATCGAAAGTAGAAGCCCTTGTAATAATCTTAAATATTCTGAGGCCAAGGAACTGGAATTCCCCGCAATGAAAGCTCAAGAAGCTTCCCCTTAACAATTCCCGGGTTTTACCTGCTCCTAGGGGGTTCCCCTTCTTGTTCCCCACTACTCACCCGTGTGCACCCTGCTCACTGCGCCACTTGTTGGGGCCCATGCCGGGGGTGGTGGAGAATGAACAGACACAAGAGACAAAGACAAACAGAGAACATGTCAGCCGTGCCTAGAGCCTCCACCTCACTTTATTTATACTCCATAAACCCCACGTCAGCAGAAATAACACAATGCAAAACAAACTTTCTGCACCCAGATGTAACCTTATGCTTAGTTCCTTGCCTCTAAACTTTTTCTTATTTGTCCACCTTCTTGGTGCCTACTAGAGTTCATTAAAAGTTCAACTAGAGATAGTGTCTTTGACTACTGGAGTTCATTAAAAGTGCAACTAGCTAAAGATACTGTCCTTGAGCCTTATTTATTCCTAGCATATTATTTTCAATGGCCCCTGCAGACTTGCTTTATGAATCTGGGTGTCCCTGTATTGGGTGCATATATATTTAGTATAGTTAACTCTTCCTGTTGAATTGATCCCTTTACCATTATGTAATGGCCTTCTTTGTCTCTTTTGATCTTTGATGGTTTAAAGTCTGTTTTATCAGAGACTAGGATTGCAACCCCTGCTTTTTTTT
>NW_022334803.1:0-2671 GCF_002776525.5 Piliocolobus tephrosceles
AGTGATGCTAAGATTGATCAGAGGGTTCAAATGGTAACAGCCTAAGCTCTCTATCAACTTTTCATCTAAAGATTTGATAATCATTCCTTGAATCAATTATTTCATGAGGGGCTGTAAGTGGTGATTTTCTAATGCTGCTGGTCCAACTACATTTATTAGTTGGAATTTTTCCCTCACCAACTAAACCTATTTTGATACTCTGAATGACAGTTTATACAGGAAAAGTAGGATAACTATTTAATTATTTCCTTTTACCTTCCAATTTTCAAAATAAAGTACTGGTGCCTTATTATTTCCAACTAAATTGAACAAACACCAAAACTGAAATATATATTTACAAAACATTTAAACAAAGGAGAGGAGAGATTCTGTGAGCAATCCAACTAACATACAAAAGGTATAAGCCAGTACTTCAGATTTGTCCAATGATGTATTAATAAAAGTCCCGCTGGGCACGGTAGCTCACGCCTGTAATCCCAGCACTTTGGGAGGCCGAGGTGGGTGGATCACAAGGTCAGAAGATCGAGACCATCCTGGCTAACATGGTGAAACCCCATCTCTACTAAAAATACAAAAAATTAGCCAGGCTGGTGGCATGCACCTGTAATTCCAGCTACTTGGGAGACTGAGGCAGGTGAATCACTTGAACCCAGGACGGGGAGGTTGCAGTGAGCCGAGTTTAGGCCACTGCACTCCAGCCTGGGCAACAGAGCAAGACTCCATCTCAAAAAAAAAAAAAAGAAGTCCAAAGATCTGGGACAACCACAAAATCCTCCGAGGGAAAGGACTGTCCGGTCAAGATTTTTGCTCCTGTGGTAAGTCAACAGAAAGATCTGTCCAAAGCTTTCAGGTCTCTGCAAAATGAATAATAAGCTACCTTTACTCTAAACATGATCAGAAGGCAAATCTCAAACTGATGTCTGACTTTTTAAAAAAACTATACTTGAGTTAACTCAACAGCTAAAATTGTCTGTGAATACCATAAATTAATTGGAATATTCACATAGATGGTTGTGCTATGAATAAGAAATCTTTTTCTTCAATGAAATGAGCTGGAGAAAACTGCTGGTTGTAATGTTAATTTCAGAAAAAATTAAGGTGAAAAATACTAACAGTCATTATATAATGAAAAAATCACAGTTAGTGGCAGAAAACTAGAGCAAATACATAAACCAAAAAAATAAAAAATAAAAAAAATTGGATATACAAAACAAGAACCATTAAAAATGTATACAGAAACTATCACAAATGTAACAGTAGTAGGAGATTTTCATCCCAATCAAGCAGACACAAATGAAAACAAGTGAATCTGAAAAACATACATTTGGTAAAAATTCATGGTGTGGCAGGGTTTGCTTAAAAAAGCAAATGAAGAGATTTTTTTTCATGTGTTCACTTCTAAAATCTTTTAAAATGTATTTAAAGAGGTAAACATCTTTAAGCTACTTTACTGAGACATAGCAAACCTGGCATCTGCCCTGCCACAATAGCACCTGCTGCTAAGCTGGCCATATTTCTGCATCTCCATCTTCTCACCTTCCCATATAAAGGTACTTACCCCAAGGACAGTTAATCCATGGCCATGAACCTACAGCCTAGTTAAAAAAGATAATCTGTACCAAATAAGACGTCTTGGGAGTCTGAACTGAAAACAGGGAATAACTTGAGCAGTTTATAGTAGGACAGAAAGAAACGACACGGAATGTGGTTGAGCCATATTAATAGCAGAGAACCAGAGAGAAGATCCTGCTATGAGCTCTTAAGCTATCAAGAATCCAGAGCTCCTTTCAGCTCTGGTCTTCAGGGTTGTCCTATAGCAGCTCCAGGTGTCCTTGTTATCCTGTTCTTATTGTTCCATAGACATCTACATAAGTTTGCTAGGGCTGCTGTAACAAAGTACCACAGACTAGATGAACTTAACCAACAGAAATTTAATTTCTCACAGTTCTGAAGCATGGAAGTCCAAGATCAAGGTATCAGCATGACTGGTTCTTTCTGAGGGCCATGAGGGAAGGATTTGTTTCAGGCATCCTAGGCTTGTAAATAGCTGTCTTCTCCCTCTGTACATGTAACATATATGACATTTCCTCTTCGAAGGACATCACTCATATCAGATTAGAACCCAACCTAATGACCTCTTTTTAATATAATTACCTCTTTAAAGACCTTATCTCCAAATATTGTCATACTCTGAGGTATGGGAGTACAGTTAGGACTTCAAGACACATGTTTGAGGAAACATAATTCAGTTCAAAACAATAGCTTTAAAATAATCTCCTCTTGATTTAAGCTAGCTTAAGTGAGCCTCAGTGGCCTAACTGAATAGTTCTTACCAAAATAGCTACATTTTCTGGTCTTCCATTATTATTTGAGACAGGTTCTTTCTGTCACCCAAGCTGGAGCACAGGGGTACAATCATGGCTCTTGTAGCCTTGAACTACTGAATTCAAGTGATCCTCCTGCCTCGGCCTCCTGAGTAGCTGGGGACTTCAGGTATACGTCACCACACAGGCTAATTTTTAAATTTCTGTAGACACAGGTATTGCCCAGGCTGATCTCAAACTCCTGGCCTCAAGGGATCCTCCCAGCTCAGCCTTTCAAAGTGCTAGGATAACAGGCGTGAGCTACCACACCCAACCACCTCTATTACTGTTATTATTTTTTTACTTTT
>NW_022334805.1:0-1174 GCF_002776525.5 Piliocolobus tephrosceles
CGTTCTGCTCTGATCTTAGTTATTTCTTGCCTTCTGCTAGCTTTTGAATGTGTTTGCTCTTGCCTCTCTAGTTCTTTTAATTGTGATGTTAGAGTGTCAATTTTAGATCTTTCCTGTTTTCTCTTGTGGGCACTTAGTGCTATAAATTTCCCTCTACACACTGCTTTAAATGTGTCCCAGAGATTCTGGTATGTTGTATCTTTGTTCTCATTGGTTTCAAAGAACATCTTTATTTCTGCTTTCATTTCATTATGTACCCAGTAGTCGTTCAGGAGCAGGTTGTTCAGTTTCCATGTAGTTGAGCGGTTTTGATTGAGTTTCTTAGTCCTGAGTTCTAGTTTGTTTGCACTGTGGTCTGAGAGACAGTTTGTTATAATGTCTGTTCTTTTACATTTGCTGAGGAGTGCTTTACTTCCAATTATGTGGTCAATTGTGGAATAAGTGTGATGTGGTGCTGAGAAGAATGTATATTCTGTTGACTTGGGGTGGAGAGTTCTATAGATGTCTATTAGGTCCGCTTGGTGCAGAGATGAGTTCAATTCCTGGATATCCTTGTTAACTTTCTGTCTCGTTGATCTGTCTAATGTTGACAGTGGAGTGTTGAAGTCTCCCATTATTATTGTATGGGAGTCTAAGTCTCTTTGTAAGTCTCTAAGGACTTGCTTTATGAATCTGGGTGCTCCTGTATTAGGTGCATATATATTTAGGATAGTTAGCTCTTCCTGTTGGATTGATCCCTTTACCATTATGTAATGGCCTTCTTTGTCTCTTTTGATCTTTGATGGTTTAAAGTCTGTTTTATCAGAGACTAGGATTGCAACCCCTGCTTTTTTTTGTTCTCCATTTGCTTGGTAGATCTTCCTCCATCCTTTTATTTTGAGCCTATGTATGTCTCTGCATGTGAGATGGGTCTCCTGAAGACAGCAGACTGATGGGTCTTGACTCTTTATCCAGTTTGCCAGTCTGTGTCTTTTAATTGGAGCATTTAGTCCATTTACATTTAAGGTTAATATTGTTATGTGTGATCTTGATCCTGCCATTATGATATTAACTGGTTATTTTGCTCATTAGTTGATGCAGTTTCTTCCTAGGCTCGATGGTCTTTACATTTTGGCATGTTTTTGCAGTGGCTGGTACCGGTTGTTCCTTTCCATGTTTAGGGCTTCCTTCAGGG
>NW_022334806.1:0-6124 GCF_002776525.5 Piliocolobus tephrosceles
ATGCACTTGCTTTAAATTGGAATAAGTACATTGTATTTACAGGACTAAATGATTGAGTGACATAATGCATAAAGCTTCTGACATGGCGCATGCCTAATCAATTTTAGTTGCAGGATTTCATTACAGAAGGGATGCTGTTAAATAAAGTGGTAAGTTTGGGAAATGATAAAGAATTCCACTTGTGATGATAAGCGTGAGATGACAGAGAGCCAACCAATGGAAACCTTCAACAAGCAATAGGAAAATGGATAAGAAGTTCCAGCATAGAGTGCAGAGAGGGAGATGAGTTGGAATTTTAACTTGGGTAATCAGGGCAGGCCTCACTAGGAAAGTGTCCTCTGAGCAAAGACTTAAAGGAGTTGAAGAAACTGGCTATGGAGAACTCTTCCAAGCAGGAGAAACACCAGGACCTTGGACTTGAGCTGAAAGAATAGTTGAGATGCTCAGCAAACAGCTGGGAGGCCAGCATGTCTTCAGTGGAGTGAAAAGTTAGGAGATGAGATTGGAGAAGTAACTAGAAACAAATCATTTAGAATCCTGTAAGTCATTGTAAGGACTGACTTTTTGCTCAGAAGAATGACATGATGTAGTTTCTCTTTTGAAAATAGCTTTCTGCTATGATATGATATGGCAAGTCTTCAGTGGGCAAAGATAGAAGTAGAAACAACAGTTAGGAATTGCTGTAATGCAAGTGAAACTTGATGGTTTCTCTGGCCAAGGTCACTGCAATGGAGGTTATGAGCAATGGTCTTATTGTGGAGAGATATATATACACACATATAAATTATATATATAACCTTATATATATTATATATTTAGATATTATATAGCACATTGTATATTAATATATTAATGTATAATATTTTATATAATATTATATTTTATATATATATGTTTGAGATGGAGTTTTGCTTTTGTTGCTCTGGCTGGAGTGCAATGGCCTGATCTTAACTCACCGCAACCTCCAACTCCCAAATTCAAGTAATTCTCCTGCCTCAGCCTCCCAAGCAGCTGGGATTACAGGCATGCACCACCATACCCAGCTAATTTTGCCTTTTTAATGGAGGCAGGGTTTCTCCATGTTGGTCAGACTGGTCTCGAACTCCCAACCTCAGGTGATCCACCTGCCTCGGCCTCCCAAAGTGCTGGGATTACAGGCATGAGTCACTGCACCTGGCCTATTCTGGATATATTTTTAAGGTAGAGGCAAAAGAATTTCTGATTAACTCTTTGTTTGATGAATCTGGAATGTGTAATAGAAAGAGAGGGATCAGAGATGACTCCCAGTTAGAGGTGGACCAGATCATATATAAGATCTCTTCTCAATATTTTATGATTGTGTAATTATAAATGATGTGTCCTAATTGTTTGTGATCTTCAAAACTTGGGTGCTGGAATAAAATGCATAAAGCAGGTTTCACCTAGGTGTTACAGTTTACTGCTGCACAAAGTTTGTCGCCCTTTGGAAAAGCAGAGACTGAAACCAGAACTGTGAGAATATGCACTGCCTCAATGGGTATAATCAACAAATAATTTTGTGTGAGGGTGCTAAATTACTAACCTTACCTCTCTTGGGTGAATAGTAAAGTATTTTAACCAAAACTCACCAAATTATAAGCCTCTGCTTTTTAAGAAGGGAAAAGGAACTGTAAGGGTTAAAGAAAGAAGAAAAATATGAAAAGTGGCTCAATGGTCAAAGACCAGTTTATTTGAGAGAATAAACCTGAGAGTGGCTTCTGGCTTATTTTTGGTTAGAAGCCTTCTCTCTTACAGAATAAGAGTATTTAAGGGTATAGGAAGGGAGAGCTTATTGCAGGCTCGGAATGTTTCTGTGTGGAGGAGAGTTTTATTACAGGGTTGGAATGTCTCTGGTAGGAAGGGAGGTTATCTTGGGGATGGCACGTTTCTGGTTGGAGGGGAGGTTATCTCAGGGTTGGCATGATTCTGGTCAAAATGGGCTTATCTCAGGGTTGGAATGTTTCTGGTCAGAGGTGTCACTTGTGGTTTATGGTCATGCTAACATTAGCCATTAGGCTGATGTTTTTTGGGCTGGATTTAGGCGGTTTTAAATCAAGGGGAACTTAAAATGGCAGTGTTTGTCTAAGATGGTGATGCTCCTGCTCTGTTAGGAACTACTGAAAAAATGGTTCTTCCTGGTCTGGTAAGCTGAAGGATTGGTGGCTTCATATTCCATCTGAGTCTGAAACTATCTAGGCAGTGGTGCTGCGTCCATCTCCTTTGATGCTCTAAAACCAAGTCTTCCTTCATTAGCTCTCCCTATGACTGAAATATTGTGTCCATTAAGAGCTAAGCCACAGTCCAGGAATAGCTATTAACATTGTACTATTGTTAAGGTACATCTAGGCCTTGAGAAAGTGTTCCCAGCAGTTCGTACATTATCCCACCCTGGGCCAGAAAGTGTGTGCTATAAACACTCTTTCCATCTCTTTCTTTGTGTCCCTCTCCACAGTAAGTAAACTACCTTTATTTTTAACATCCTCAATATAAAATGTTTTATATTCTTATAAATTATGTAAAATTATTGAGGATAATTAGAATTTACTACAAATTATTGAAATGAACCCAGAGAAATTCTACATTGTTCTTTTTATTCTGTTATTTAATAGACAAGTGATCAAACCAGTAGATACCACATCTGTTGGCTCCTTAGACATTACCACGGAGTATTTTTAATATAAATATTCTCAAACCTTGCATCAGAGCTACTAAATCCTGAGTGTTGGGACTTAGACCTTGAAATCGCTATTTGTTTGTTTTGTTTTTTCTTTATATCTTCCCAGAAGATTTTAATGCAATTGACATGGATAAGATTTTCCAGAATTATCTTTGGGTCTTCCCACAATTATTGAAAACATAATGATTAAAAAATATTCCAAAGCAGTTGTAACTAAAGAACTAAAGATTCTAAGAAAATTGTAGCCCAGATGTCATATTTGGCAGACTTGTCATTCACTGTGAAGATGATATCTGCCCATTTAAGATAATGAGCTGACTTCAGGGGCCTCTCTATGGGTCACTCTGAAATGATCACCTATAGCTCTCTCTGCTTTACTTTCGATTATCAAATTATCAGTTTTGCTGCCTGGTTAGACAACCTAGTGTTGTTTGTTAGTTTATTTTCATCATAAGTAAATTGCTGATCCCTGCCAAAGTTTACTGAAACTGCTGACCATACGTTCTTCAAAATAATTCACATCAATAACATGAATTTGAAAGCCCTCTCATTCCTTTCTTGGCAGCTACAAACTGCTAACTCACACACCTTTCCCTGTCAAGTGTGTTTAACCTCATATCGCAGTTTAATAGTTTTCATTCCACAACAAAGACTGGAATTGGAAAGTGCAGGGAGAGAGTGCAGTAGATGAAATGAAAGTTTCAATATATGTTACCATATATAGGAATCTTAAATTATCTCTAAATAATACACAAGCTCTGACATGAAGCTGAAATGAATCTGTGACAGAATGTTTCATCCAGACACAACTTCTCATCCTTTCTTGGAGAAAGGATAGAAAAACAAGCTGACTTTGTGAAATGTTTTCCAATTAAGGCATTTCCATTTCAAATTCAAACTTGTCACCTGAGTTTCTGGATAATCCAGTGAAAAGCGAGTTCATCCTCCAATCATTTCAGACAAAATCAAGACTTTTGATTAATGAAGCCCAATGTCATTAAACTAGTTGTCTTTCCAGAATGAAGTTCAATATCTTATAATTATGCCCTTGGTTTCTCAGGCATCCAAAATTATCATGTTAAAGAAGAGAGACAGTTGATTTCTGGCAGCTATACTGCAAACCTCCTTCAATCCACACTCTTGGACAAGATTATAAACTCAGCCAGCGAAGTAAGGTAAAATCATACGCATTGTGATTTTCTAAGGTGGTGAACGACTCTTCCTAATTTTTTGACAAAAATATAAAATTTTCCTGGATCTATTTTAGAGTCACATTGCTGAAAACTCAGTAACTATTAAAGCCATGCAAAACTACTGAAGTTAGATTATTGGGTCAGATAATTGTAAACAGATTTTTTTTTACGTACATGATGTACACTGAGCACTCAACATCATGAATGAAGTTAGAATGTTTTACTGTGTGAAAATGTAATATGCGCTGTGACTTTACCACTCTCCCTGGTCCCCATTCAGTAAATGCCAGTAGTGACTCCTCATCATTGTGACAATAAAAAACCCTCTCTCTGTAAATTTCCAAAGGCATCCAGAAGAATAGTACCATATCCCTTAATCAGTTGATCACCGATGAAACTGTTGAGGAAACAGACACAGTGGTCTTGATATCCTTCCCCACCTACTTAAGGACAGCAACCCATGAAGAGCCTACAAAATACAGATGTCATAATGTAAACTGATATCTGTATTTTGAGGTAATTCTCAATCTTTTCAGGCAGAGTAGTGAAATAAAGGAGCTGTGGATTTAGAATGAGAAGATTTAAGCTCCATTCTGAGTCCTGCCTGGAATTCGGCTGCTATGTGACCTTGGCCAAGTCACTTTCCCACTCTGGGTCTCATTATCCTTATCAGTAAAATGGAGATAAAAGTAATAATAACTGTCCTGTCTGCTTCACGGAATTGCTAAAAAAAAAAACAATGATAACCAGTATGAGATCGGATTTTGTCAACTAGTGGGTTGTTAGAACTGAGTGGTAATTCTTGATGCTCAAACAGGCAAGAAACAATCAGTAACAAAGTAGCCGGGAACCTGACATTTCATGAAAGATCTGGATGTCCAAACAAGAGCAGGAAAACCACAATGAGGTCAATAAAGTTTGGGGATAAAAGCTGGAATTTGGTGCAGAACTTCAGGGTCAATAGGTGAGTACAGATTAAACAGAATGACCAGTCTGGGTGCATATGCAATTAGTATACTAGACACTTCTCCTTGGTTGATGCTTTTCTTACATTCTTAGACATGCCCAAGAATTTTCCTCTTTGCTGAGTGAGGACAGAGCCCTGGTGCTTGCTTGAACAATCACAATGGATAATCCGTACATTCCCTAGGTAAAATCTGCCATGTAGAAATCTAAGGTGGAATTCATTAGAATTCACAAATGCTCCACTGAAAGATAATCTAATTTTTCTCAGGTGGGCCTTTGTGAAAGACAAGACTGGAGCGAGGGGTTAGCCCCAGTCCCTGAGATTATGACCATAAGACAACCAGACATTATTGAGAAGAGCTCAGGAAGCAGAACCAACCCAGGCCTCCTCATAGGTCATGGTAATTGAGATAATCAAAGTAATGGTGATTCTCAAAATCAGATGGGTAATTGGTTCATGGTTCTGGGTGATGGAGGGATCAATTCAATTTAAGTAGATCATAACCAGTATCTGGGAGAACTGAAAAAGGGTCCAACTCCTGGGAAAAAGGACAGAGGAAACCAACAAGTACATATGGTTATTAGCAACATTCTCTTTTTAAGAGAAGTCAACAGGAAAACTAAGCTCAAGTACAATCATTCAGGCTGAGCATTGCCAGCTGTGGTTAGAGAAACCCAGGTCTCTGCGCCTTGCTTGCTCTTGGACCACTCGTTCCAGACTTGCCATATCTGAAGCTACCAATATACTCTCCACACTGGTCCAAACTGGATCAAAAATCGGATCGGCTGAGCCCACAAGTTAATGGTATGAGTTATCATTGGGCCTGAACTGTGTGTTTTCAGGAAATAATAAACTCTCAATGGGCCTTTGGTATATTTGGGCTCAAAGGCACCTGTCACAGCTACCAGACATGGGAGGCTGCTGTGCTCCAAAGTCAGAGGCCGTTTTTATAATATTTTGTGGAATATATTACCTCCCTGTCCACAAAGCCTTGGCCAGAGGTGTGTTTCATGGTTTTGAACCTTGGCCACTTTACCGCCACTCACCTGGAGTTTACAATCAGCTCCGTGACATGAGAGACATCACTCCTGACTCAAGGCTTAGATTCTTCCTGCAGGACCTCAGTGAGAGTCTGAGCTTACACATGATCCTAAACTGGCCCAGGCAGACCACATGGGAAAGCAATGCTGCTATTTTCAATGTGTATGCCCTAATTCATGCATGCTTTCTCCATGGTCAATGTGGTGCTCATTTTTTTTTTTTTTTTTT
>NW_022334810.1:0-1134 GCF_002776525.5 Piliocolobus tephrosceles
CAAATCCACAGACAAGAAGCCAAGCTATCACAAGACTTGCAGCCCTTCTCCTGGCTGACCCTATTACAGGAAGGGCTAGCATTCGCCAACCTTACCGGTTTAGGCGATCTGTCCTCTTGCTTTATGTGTGCAACCCTAGGGAGGCCACCATTAACTGCCGTTCCCCTATCCTCCCCTCCCACCAACTATACGGCAGATTTCAATTCATCCACGGTCACGATACCCTATGTAGCCCTGTACCGTGACCCATATCAGGAAAAATACCCCTACTGCTATTCAACCACTAGCAACAGCCTCTGCAACCAATCGGTGGCATACCCTAACAACCCCCTATATGCTCCCCCCGGTATATTCTTCTGGTGTAATATGACCCTGTTAAAAACTTTGACTAAAGACATCCCTGATAGACAATTGTGTATCCCTGTCACCTTAGTCCCTCGGCTGACTTTACTAACCCCGGCTGAGTTCATAGGCTGGGCTGGGACTGCCCCCTCCCAGATGGGCAAAAACAAGAGGGCAGTATTCCTGCCCATAGTCGCCGGAATATCCTTAACCACGTCCATAGTAGCAGCAGGGCTGGCAGGAGGAGCCTTACATCGATCCATAGTAGAAAATGATAAGCTGTTTCAACAATTCTCTGTTGCTATGGAAGACTCCGCCTACTCCTTAGCTTCCCTTCAGCGGCAGCTCACCTCCCTAGCCCAAGTCACCCTCCAAAACCGCAGGGCCTTAGACTTACTCACAGCAGAAAAAGGAGGTACCTGTATGTTCCTCAAAGAAGAGTGTTGTTTCTATATAAATGAGTCAGGATTAGTTGAAGAGAGAGTCCAACGTCTGCACAAACTAAGCTTAGAAATGAAGAAACAGCAGTTCACTACAGCCGCTAATAACTGGTGGAACTCTTCCATGTTCTCTCTACTGGCACCTTTCATAGGTCCATTAATATCCCTACTGCTCTTGCTTACCGTCGGGCCATGCATTTTCAACCGATTGGCTGCTTTCATAAATGACAGGTTAAACACAATACATGCCATGGTTCTAACCCAGCAATATCAAGTAGTCAGTACAGATGAAGAAGCTCAAGATTGAGCTTCTAAGACACAAGAAAAGGGGGGAATGAAAAATAAAATTTTA
>NW_022334811.1:0-5335 GCF_002776525.5 Piliocolobus tephrosceles
TTTTTGGGGAATCCGTGAAGGGAAATTTGGGATCACATTGAACCAACAGTGACAAAGGAAATATCCTCAGATAATAATTAGAAAGAGACTTTCTGAGAAAGTTCTTTGTGGTGTGTGAACTCATCTCACAAGTTAAACCATTCTTTTCAAGGAGTAGTTTGAAAACCCTGTTTATGTGGATTCTGCAACAGGATATTTGAGAGCTCATTCATGCAAATGGAGACAAACGAAATATCCTCAGATAAAAAGGAAAAAAAAAAAGCCTTCTGAAATACTCCTTTGTGATTTCTGAATTCATCTCTTGAAATTTCACTGTACTTTTCATTGAGCAGTTTGCTAATACTCTTTTCTTGGAATCTGCATTCGGATATTTTGGAGAGCATTGAACTTTATGCTGACAAAAGAAATATCCCAAGACAAAAACTAGAAACAAGCTTTCTGACAAGCTGCTTTGTGGTGAATTAGTTCATCTCACAGAGTTACACCTTTCTGTTCATGCAGCAGTTTGTTAGCACTGTTTTTCGGGAATCAGTGAAGGGATACTTGGATCGCATTGAAGCCAATGGTGACAAAGGAAATATACTCAGATAAAAACTAGAAAGAAGCTTTCTCAGAAACTTCGTTGTGACATGTCAATTCATCACACAGAGTTACACTGTTATTTTCATGGAACAGTTTGATATCACTGTTTTCTTGGAATTTGAAATAGGATATTTGGGAGCACATTGAAGTCTACTGTGACAAAGAAAATATCCTCAGATAAAAACAAAAATAATCTTTCTGTGAAACTACTTGGAGATGTGTTAATTTACCTCACAGTTTTTCATCATTCCTTTCATTGAGAAGTTTGCTAACACTATTTTTCCTGGAATATGCAATGGGATATACCAGAGCTCATTGAGGAATATGGTGAAAAAGAAAATATCCTCAGATAAAAACTAGAATGAAGCATTCTGAGAAACTGCTTTGTTATGTGTCAATTCATCTCACTGAGTTACACCAGTCTTTTCATGGAGAAGTTTGGTAGCACTGTTTTTGGGTAGTCTGAGAAGGGAGATTTTGGATCGCATTGAAGCCTATGGTGAACATGGTAATATCCTCAGATAAAAGTAGAAAGAAACTTTCTGAGAAACCTCTTTGTGATGTGTGTATTCATCTCATAGAGTCACACCTTTATTTTCATGGAGTAGTTTACTAACACAGTTTTTGTGGAATCAGCAAAGGGATATTTGGAAGTGACGTGAGGCCTATGTTGAAAAAGAAAATATACTCAGAAAAACTAGAAACAAGCTTTCTGAGAAACTGTTTTGTGATGTGTGTATTCATCTCACCGAGTTAAGCATTCCCATCATTGAGCAGTTAGCTAACACTGTTTTCTTTTAATCTGCAATGGGAAATTTCAGAGATCATTGAAGTTTAGGGTGACAAAGGAAATATCCTCAGACAAAAACTAGAAAGAAGGTTTTTGAGAAACTGCTTTGTGATATGTGAAATCATCTCTCAGAGCTACACAATTATTTTCAAGGAGAAGCATTGTAGCACTGTTTTTAGGGAATCTGAGAAAGGAGATTTTCAATCACATTGAAGCCTATGGTAACAAAGGAAATATCCACAGATAAAAGCTAGAAATCAGCTTTCTGAGAAGCTTATTGATGATGTATGTATTCATCTCACAGAGTGACACCTTTCTTTTGATGGAACAGTTTGCTAACACTGTTTTCGTGGAATCTGCAAAGAGATATTTGTGACCGTTTTGAGGCCTATGGTGAAAAAGGAAATATCCTCAGATAAAAAAGAGAAAGAAGACTTCTGAGAAACTGTTTTGTAATGTGTGAATTCTTCTCTCTGAGTTACACTGTTATTTTCATTGAGTAGTTTGATAACACTGTTTTCTTGGAATCTGCAATAGGATATTTGGCAGCACATTGAAGTCTTTTGTGACAAAGGAAATATCCTCAGATAAAAACCAAAGAGAATCTTTCTGTGAAACTCCTTTTTGACTTGTCAATTCACTTCACAGAGGTACACCATTGCTTTCATTGGGAAGTTTGCTAACACTTTTATTTTGAAATCTGCAATGCGATATTTGGAGCTCACTGAGGAATATGGTGAGAAAGGAAATATCTTTAAATAAAAACTAGAAAGAAGCTTTATGAGAAACTGCTTTGTTATGTGTCAATTCATCTCACAGAGTTACACCATTGTTTTCATGGAACAGTTTGGTAGCACTGTTTTTGGGTAGTCTGAGAAGGGATATTTTGGATTGCATTGAAGCCTATGGTAACAAAGTAAATATCCTCACATAAAACTAGAACAAATGCTTCTGATAAACTTCTTTGTGATATATGTATTCATACTATCTTTGTGATGTATGTATTCTTCTCTTAGAGTCACACCTGTCTTTTCATGGTGCAGTTTGCTGACACTGCTTTCGTGGAATAAACAAAGGGATATTTGAGAGTGAGGTGAGGCCTATGTTGGAAAAGGAAATATTCTGAGAAAAAAAAAAAAAAACGAGAAAGAAGCTTTCTGAGAAACTGCTTTGTAATGTGTGAATTCATTTCACAGAGTTACACCTTTCCTTTCATGGAACCCTTTGCTCACATTGTTTTCATGGAATCTGCAAAGGGATATTTGGGAGCACATTGACGCCTGTGATGAAAGAGGAAATAATCTCAGAAAAAAAAAAAAAAAACAAAAAGAAGCTCTCTGTTAAACTGCTTTGTGTGGTGTGAAATCATCTCACTGATTTTCCCCGTTCTTTTCATTGAGAAGATTGTTAACACTTTTTTTCGTGGAATCTGCAGTTGGATATCCCAGAGAGCCTCGAGGAATTTGGAGAAATAGGAAATATCCTCAGATACAATCTAGAAAGAAGCAGTCTGAGACACATCTTTGTGATGTGTGAATTCATATCACAGAGTTACACCATTCTTTTCATGGAGCAGTTTGGTAGCCGTTTTTTGGGGATACGAGAGGTGATATTTTGGATCTCATTGAAGCCTATGTGTGACACATGGAAATATAATCAGATAAAATATGGCAAGAAACTTTCTAAGAAACTTCTTTGTGATGTGTGTATTCATCTCTATATTAACACATTTATTTTCATGGAGCAGTTTGCTAACGCAGTTTTTGTGAAATATACAAAGTGATATTTTGGAGCAAGTTGAGACCTATGGTGAAAAGAAAATTATTCTCAGATGAAAACAAGAAGGAAGCTTTCTGAGAAATTGCTTTGTGATATGTGAATTCATCTCACAGAGTTACACCACGCTTTTCATGGAGCAGTTTGCTGACAATGTTTTTGTGGAATCTACAATAGGATATTTCAGAGTATATTGAAGCCTTTGGTGACAAGCAAAATATCCTCAGACAAAAACCAGAAAGAAGCTTTCTGTGAAACTGCTCAGTAATATGTGAATTCATCTCACAGAGTTTCACCTTTATTTTCATGGCACAGTTTGTTAGCACTGATTTGGGGAATCTGAGAAGGGATATTTTGGATGACATTGAAGCCTATGGTGACAAAGGAAATATTCTCAGACAGAAACTAGAAAGAAGCTTTCTGAGAAACTGCTTAGAGATGTGTCAATTCATCTCACAGGGTTACACAGTTGCCTTCATTGAGCAGTTTGCTAACACTGTTTTCTTGGCATCTGCAATCTGATATGTTAGAGCACATTGAAGCTTAGGGTGACAAAGGAAACATCCTCATATAAAACCTAGAAAGATGCTATCTGAGAAACCGCCTTGCGATATGTTAATTCATCTCAGAGGGTTACATGATTCTTTTCTTGGATCAGTTTTGTAGCACTGTTTTTGGGAAATCTGAGAAGGGTTATTTTCGATCACAATGAAGCCCATGGTTACAAAGGAAATATCCTCAGGTAAAAACTAGAAAGAAGCTTTTTGAGATATTTCTTTATGATATGTAAATTCATCTCACAGAGTTAAACCTTTCTTTTCATGGAGCAATTTGTTAACACGGTTTTCATGGAATCTGCAAAGGGATATTTTGGAGTGCACTGAGGTCTATACTGAAAAAGGAAATATCCTCAGATAAACACTAGAAAGAAACATTCTGAGAAACTGCTTTGTGCTGTGTGAGTTTATCTTCAAGAATTACATGGTTGTTTTCATTGAGCAGGTTGCTAACACTGTTTTCGTTGAATCTGCAATACGATATTTGAGAGCGCATTGAAGCAAAGGATGTATCCTCAGATAAAAACCAAAAATAAGCTTTCTGTGAAACTACTTTGTGATGTGTGAAATCATTTCACTGTGTAACACCGTTCTTTTCATTGAGAAGTTTTCTAACCCTTTTTTCCTGTAATCTGCAACGGGATATTCAGAAGTGCATTGAGGAATATAGTGAAATAGGAAATATCTTCAGAGAAAAACTAGAAAGAAGCTTTCTGAGAAACAGCTTTGTGGTGCATGAATTCAACTCACAGAGTTACTCCATTCTTTTCATGGAGCAGTTTTGTGGCACAGTTGTTTGGGAATCTGAGAAGGGAAGATTTTCATTGCATTGAAACCTATGGTGAGAAAGGAAATATCCTCAGACAAAAGCTAGAAAAATGCTTTCTGAGGAACAGCTTTTTGACGTACACATTCATCTCACAGAGTTACGTGATTCCTTTCTTGGAGCTGTTTCATGGAATCAGAAATACGATATTTGGGTTCTCATTGAAGCCTAGGGTGACAAATGAAATATCCTCAGACAAAAACGAGAAAGAAGCTTTCTGAGAAACTACTTTGTGATTTGTGAAGTCATCTCACGATTCTTTTCATGGAACAGTTTGGTAGCACAGTTTTTGGGGAATCTCAGAAGTGTTAATTTACATTGCATTGAACTTATGGTGAAAAAGGACATATCCTCAGATAAAAACTAGAAAGAAGATTTCCGAGAAAGTTCTTTTTTATGTGTAATTTCATCTCACCGAGTTACAGCTTTCTTTTCATGGAACACTTTACCAACATTGTTTTCATGGAATCTACCAACAAATATTTGGGAGCACTTTGAGGCCTATGGTGAAAAAGCAAATATCTTCAGATAAAAACTAGAAATATCCTTTATGACAATCTGAGATTTGATGTGTGAATGCACCTCACTGAGTTACACTGTTCTCATCATTGAGAAGTTTGCTAACACTTTTTTCATGCAATCTGCAATGCGATATTCGGTGGCGCATTGAGGAATATGATGAAATAGGAAATATCCTCAGATAAAAACTGGAAAGAAGTTTTCTGAGTAGCAGTTTGCGATGTGTGAACCAACTTTGGTTGGTTCAATGTGATCCCAAATTTCCCTTCACGGATTCCCCAAAAA
>NW_022334812.1:0-2903 GCF_002776525.5 Piliocolobus tephrosceles
CACCAACAGTGTAAAAGTTCCTATTTCTCCACATCCTCTCCAGCACCAGTTGTTTCCTGATTTTTTAAGGATTGCCATTCTAACTGGTGTGAGATGGTATCTCATTGTGGTTTTGATTTGCATTTCTCTGATGGCCAGTGATGATGAGCATTTTTTCATGTGTCTGTCGGCTGTATGAATGTCTTCTTTTGGGAAGTGTCTGTTCATATCCTTTGCCCAATTTTTGATGGGGTTGTTTTTTTCTTGTAAGTTTGTTTGAGTTCTTTGTAGATTCTGGATATTAGCCCTTTGTCAGATGAGTAGATTGCAAAATGTTTCTCCCATTCTGTAGGTTGCCTGTTCACTCTGATGGTAGTTTCTTTTGCTGTGCAGAAGTTCTTTAGTTTAATTAGATCCCATTTGTCGATTTTGGCTTTTGTTGCTGTTGCTTCTGGTGTCTTAGACATGACGTCCTTGCCCATGCCTATGTCCTGAATGGTATTACCTAGGTTTTCTTGTAGGGTTTTTATGGTTTTAGGTCTAACATTTAAGTCTCTAATCCATCTTGAATTAATTTTAGTATAAGGAGTAAGGAAAGGATCCAGTTTCAGCTTTCTACTTATGGCTAGCCAATTTTCCCAGCACCATTTATTAAATAGGGAATCCTTTCCCCATTTTTTGTTTTTGTCAGGTTTGTGAAAGATCAGATGGCTGTAGATGTATGGCATTATTTCTGAGGGCTCTGTTCTGTTCCATTGGTCTATATCTCTGTTTTGCTACCAGTACCATGCTGTTTTGATTACTGTAGCCTTGTAGTATAGTTTGAAGTCAGGTAGTGTGATGCCTCCTGCTTTGTTCTTTTGGCTTAGGATTGTCTTGGCAATGCGGACTCTTTTTTGGTTCCATATGAACTTTAAAGCAGTTTTTTCCAATTCTGTGAAGAAAGTCATTGGTAGCTTAATGGGGATGGCATTGAATCTATAAATAACCTTGGGCAGTATGGCCATTTTCACGATATTGATTCTTCCTATCCATGAGAATGGTATGTTCTTCCATTTGTTTGTGTCATCTTTTATTTCACTGAGCAGTGGTTTGTAGTTCTCCTTGAAGAGGTCCTTTATATCCCTTGTAAGTTGGATTCCTAGGTATTTTATTCTCTTTGAAGCTATTGTGAATGGGTGTTCATTCATGATTTGGCTGTTACTGGTGTATAAGAATGCTTGTAATTTTTGCACATTGATTTTGTATCCTGAGACTTTGCTGACATTGCTTATCAGCTTAAGGAGATTTTGGACTGAGACAATGTGGTTTTCTAAATATATAATCATGTCATCTGCAAACAGGGACAATTTGACTTCTTCTTTTCCTAACTGAATACCCTTTATTTCTTTCTCTTGCCTGATTGGCCTAGCCAGAACTTCCAACACAACGTTGAATAGGAGTGGTGAGAGAGAGCATCCCTGTCTTGTGCCAGTTTTCAGATGGAATGCTTCCAGTTTTTGCCCATTCAGTATGATATTGGCTGTGGATTTGTCATAAATAGCTCTTATTATTTTGAGATACATTCCATCAATACCGAATTTATTGAGAGTTTTTAGCATGAAGGGCTGTTGAATTTTGTCAAAGGCCTTTTCTGCATCTATTGAGATAATCATGTGGTTTTTGTCTTTGGTTCTGTTTATATGCTGGATTACGTTTATTGATTTGCAAGTGTTGAACCAGCCTTGCATCCTAAGGATGAAACCCACTTGATCATGGTGGATAAGCTTTTTGATGTGCTGCTGGATAAGGTATGCCAGTATTTTATTGAGGATTTTTGCATCAATGTTCATCAGGGATATTGGTCTAAAATTCTCTTTTTTTGTTGTATCTCTGTCAGGCTTTGGTATCAGGATGATGTTGGCCTCATAAAATGAGTTAGGGAGGATTCCCTCTTTTTCTATTGATTGGAATAGTTTCAGAAGGAATGGTACCAACTCCTCCTTGTACCTCTGGTAGAATTCAGCTGTGAATCCGTCTGGTCCTGGACTTTTTTTGGTTGGTAGGTTATTAATTATTGCCTCAATTTCAGAGCCTGCTATTGGTCTATTCAGGGATTCAACTTCTTCCTGGTTTAGTCTTGGGAGAGTGTAAGTATCCAGGAAATTATCCATTTCTTCTAGGTTTTCTAGTTTATTTGCGTAAAGGTGTTTATAGTATTCTCTGATGAAAGTTTGTATTTCTGTGGGGTTGGTGGTGATATCCCCTTTATCATTTCTTATTGCATCCATTTGATTCTTCTCTCTTTTCTTCTTTATTAGTCTTACTAGCGTTCTATCAATTTTGTTGATCTTTTCAAAAAACCAGCTCCTGGATTCATTGATGTTTTGAAGGGTTTTTCGTGTCTCTGTCTCCTTCAGTTCTGCTCTGATCTTAGTTGTTTCTTGCCTTCTGGTAGCTTTTGAATGTGTTTGCTCTTGCTTCTCTAGTTCTTTTATTTGTGATGTTAGAGTGTCAATTTTAGATCTTTCCTGCTTTCTCTTGTGGGCATTTAGTGCTATACATTTCCCTCTACACACTGCTTTAAATGTGTCCCAGAGATTCTGGTATGTTGTATCTTTGTTCCCATTGGTTTCAAAGAACATCTTTATTTCTTTTTTTTTTCTGATTCATCGAACTGGCTGTGCCTATTTTATTCAGGATTCTTTTAGGCAGGATTGACATGCTAGAAAATGCCAATAAGCTTCAGAGACTGGTATGTTTCCATGATCATAGTCAGTTCTTTTTCAGAGTCATTAATTAACACTTGACAACAGAGTGCAAATCAGCATGTCCCACTTGCCCTCTCTGTAGGTGAGTGGAGTGTGATGCCAGAGTAATTTTTTTTTTTTTTTTTCCTTATTATACTTTAAGTTCTAGGGTACATGTGCATAACGTGCAGGTTT
>NW_022334813.1:0-1856 GCF_002776525.5 Piliocolobus tephrosceles
TCATGTCCAGAAATCATTTTGCTTCCTGCTCTCAAAAGATAAGAAGTCCTCTTTAGGAATGACGACTGGTTTCCCCATTTCTCCAGGACCTTCATGAGGCTTTTGTACTGGCTCTAGAACATCCCCAGCAGGAAGTCCTCTCTCCTTTTTTTCATCACATTTGTTGCATTCACTGAAGTAAAGCAGCAGGAACATATCCAAGAGTACCCAAATCAAGGAGGTGGCTAGGACCACCTTGCAGTATGCAAATTTTCTCATGGCACTTTAAGTCAAATGCAAAATTTAAAAATATATATATAAATATACAAAGATGAAAATTATTCCAATCCAGTTTCATCAGAAATCACATTCATACCCTCGCTCGGCGCCCGGCGGCGGCGGCGGCGGCAGGCGCTCCTCCGGGCCGGCCCGGGCGGTCGCGGCGCGGTCCCGCGAGCCGCAGCGCGGGCGCTACTCTCGGGCCGCCGTCCGCCGCGCCGCCTCCTCGGCCACTCAAAAGATGAAAGAGATGTTTAAAATCAATCAGTTCAATTTAATGGCAAGTGAGATGATTGCACTCAACAGATCTTTACCAGATGTTAGGTTAGAAGGGTGTAAAACAAAGGTGTATCCAGATAATCTTCCTACAACAAGTGTGGTGATTGTTTTCCACAATGAGGCTTGGAGCACACTTCTGCGAACTGTCCATAGTGTCATTAATCGCTCACCAAGACACATGATAGAAGAAATTGTTCTAGTAGATGATGCCAGTGAAAGAGACTTTTTGAAAAGGCCTTTAGAGAGTTATGTGAAAAAACTGAAAGTACCAGTTCATGTAATTCGAATGGAACAACGTTCTGGATTGATTAGAGCTAGATTAAAAGGAGCTGCTGTGTCTAAAGGCCAAGTGATCACCTTCCTGGATGCCCATTGTGAGTGTACAGTGGGATGGCTGGAGCCTCTCTTGGCCAGGATCAAACATGACAGGAGAACAGTGGTGTGTCCTATCATCGATGTGATCAGCGATGATACTTTTGAGTACATGGCAGGCTCTGATATGACCTATGGTGGGTTCAACTGGAAGCTCAATTTTCGCTGGTATCCTGTTCCCCAAAGAGAAATGGACAGAAGGAAAGGTGATCGGACTCTTCCTGTCAGAACACCTACCATGGCAGGAGGCCTTTTTTCAATAGACAGAGATTACTTTCAGGAAATTGGAACATATGATGCTGGAATGGATATTTGGGGAGGAGAAAACCTAGAAATTTCCTTTAGGATTTGGCAGTGTGGAGGAACTTTGGAAATCGTTACATGCTCACATGTTGGACATGTGTTTCGGAAAGCTACACCTTACACGTTTCCAGGAGGCACAGGGCAGATTATCAATAAAAATAACAGACGACTTGCAGAAGTGTGGATGGATGAATTCAAGAATTTCTTCTATATAATTTCTCCAGGTGTTACAAAGGTAGATTATGGAGATATATCATCAAGAGTCGGTCTAAGACACAAACTACAATGCAAACCTTTTTCTTGGTACCTAGAGAATATATATCCTGATTCTCAAATTCCACGTCACTATTTCTCATTGGGAGAGATACGAAATGTGGAAACAAATCAGTGTCTAGATAACATGGCTAGAAAAGAGAATGAAAAAGTTGGAATTTTTAATTGCCATGGTATGGGGGGTAATCAGGTTTTCTCTTATACTGCCAACAAAGAAATTAGAACAGATGACCTTTGCTTGGATGTTTCCAAACTTAATGGCCCAGTTACAATGCTCAAATGCCACCACCTAAAAGGCAACCAACTCTGGGAGTATGACCCAGTGAAATTAACCCTGCAGCATGTGAACAGTAATCAGTGCCTGGATAAAG
>NW_022334814.1:0-1000 GCF_002776525.5 Piliocolobus tephrosceles
TATTTAGAAAACCCCATCGTCTCAGCCCAAAATCTTCTTAAGCTGATAAGCAACTTCAGCAAAGTCTCAGGATACAAAATTAATGTGCAAAAATCACAAGCATTCTTATACACCAGTAACAGACAAGCAGAGAGCCAAATCAGGAATGAACTTCCATTCACAATTGCTTCAAAGAGAATAAAATACCTAGGAATCCAACTTACAAGGGATGTAAAGGACCTCTTCAAGGAGAACTACAAACCACTGCTCAGTGAAATCAAAGAGGACACAAACAAATGGAAGAACATACCATGCTCATGGATAGGAAGAATCAATATCGTGAAAATGGCCATACTGCCCAAGGTTATTTATAGATTCAATGCCATCCCCATCAAGCTACCAATGAGTTTCTTCACCGAATTGGAAAAAACTGCTTTAAAGTTCATATGGAACCAAAAAAGAGCCCGCATTGCCAAGACAATCCTAAGTCAAAAGGACAAAGCCGGAGGCGTCACGCTACCTGACTTCAAACTATACTACAAGGCTACAGTAACCAAAACAGCATGGTACTGGTACCAAAACAGAGATATAGACCAATGGAACAGAACGGAGCCTTCAGAAATAATGCCACACATCTACAACCATCTGATATTTGACAAACCTGAGAAAAACAAGAAATGGGGAAAGGATTCCCTATTTAATAAATGGTGCTGGGAAAATTGGCTAGCCATAAGTAGAAAGCTGAAACTGGATCCTTTCCTTACTCCTTATACGAAGATTAATTCAAGATGGATTAGAGACTTAAATGTTAGACCTAATACCACAAAAACCCTAGAAGAAAAGCTAGGTAGTACCATTCAGGACATAGGCATGGGCAAGGACTTCATGTCTAAAACACCAAAAGCAACAGCAGCAAAAGCCAAAATTGACAAATGGGATCTAATTAAACTAAAGAGCTTCTGCACAGCAAAAGAAAACTACCATCAGAGTGAACAGGCAACCTACAGAATGGGAGAAAATT
>NW_022334815.1:0-13152 GCF_002776525.5 Piliocolobus tephrosceles
GCTGGGCGTGGCCTAGCGGCCGCCGGGAGCCCGCTTCGCGGAAGGTAAGTCATCACCGCGCGACCGCGGGCCCCCGCCGGCCGGGGGGCGTGGCTCGGGGGCAGCGGGGGGCGGGCTGGGGGGCGTGGCTGATGCGCGGGCGCTGGGCGGGGCCGAAGAGCGACACTAACCCTAACCCTAACCCTAACCCTAAACCCTAACCCTAACCCTAACCCTAACCCTAACCCTAACCCTAACCCTGACCACCATGCTCTAGGGTGAAGGGAAACACCATGCTCTACCCTTTCATGTCCAGGGAAACCAGGAGGACTTCAGTACCCTAGGCGGCTCCATCCCTGACACCTCATTGCAGGGGGCCTCTTGCAGGAAATGCAGAGACCCTGATCCACAGAGTGGGCTCCTTGGGAGGTCAGGTCTCAGGGCCATGTGAGGCCACACTCACAGCCCAGACACGGAGAGCTGACTCCAATAGCTTGACCTCTGGAATCATTCTCCCTGCTTCTGCTTTTCTTATTTGTGTGCACAGGGCCTGTGCACAAAGCATACATGTGCAGCTTTCAATATATCTCCATCCATGTAAATCTGCATGCAGAAATTTTTTTGTGTCTTCCCAGCACCCATATTTGTGCACTTTTAAATTTTTATTCTCCTCTGAATGATCAGGTGAGTTTAGCATTCATGGATTGAGTGTAGGATAATGTGGAAGAACCCAAGGGGAGCCCTGGGAAAAGCCCATTCAACAGCTCGGCTTTTTATGCTTTCTCACCTCTCTTCCATCATGCACAGAGAGGGAGATGTGGCTGCTGAAACAGTCCCAAACAACAGAGACACAGGTAGATGTAATCACTATAATTGTCTTAGGCATTTCCTCAAGTTTACATTCCTGTGTGTGCAACCCTCAGTTGTAAAACCAAGGTCCTTCCAAGGGTATATACTCTAACTTCCAGTGGAAAAACTGGAAAATGGCAATGAACAGTGTTTTTATCTGTGATTTTATAACAGGGATCACCACATGGCAGCCCTCAGGACAAACCTGGGCCACATCTATTTTTGTAGATAAAGTTTTATTGGATTACAGCCACACCCATTTCTTTATGTACTGCCTGTGGCTGCTTTTGCACTACATTAGAGTTGAATGGTAGTTGCAACAGAGACCACAGTGTGGCCCAGGATGCTAAAAAATATTTACTATGTGTTCCTTTACAGAAAAAGTTTGCTGACCCATGGTGTAGATCATTTCTTTGTCTCTCTTTTCTGGCTTCTTGCAGCATCTCAATTAGATGTCTCCAAATGGGTGTTGTCATGTCAACCATAAATACAAGCAGGGAGTTCAGTAATAGATCCATCTCTATGGTCTATTTTCCTAGGAAACTTTAAGAGAACAGATGCAGTACCAACAGCTGTTATAACACAATGTACCTAGTTGGAAAGTGAGTATCTGTCGCACTCCCTTGCCTATGGGACCCTGGAGATTCCTGGCAAAGTTGTATCTGAGCCTGAGGGTGCCATTACTGCAGGGCTCACAGGGAACCCTGAGATGCTGCTAGGGTCTTAGGGAGTTGCTCCTTTTAAGTATTTTATCTGTAATGATCTCTTCATCCTCACATTGCATGACCTAGGGCCCTCAGCATTCTGCACACACACAGCCTCGTTCTCCTATGTGTCATTTCCTTTATGTGTTTGCATTGCAGTCACTTCTCTTCCTTTTCTTGTTTCTCTTTCTACTCTCAAGTCTTTTCAGGCTGAATTTTAGCCTCTATAGCTGAGGATAAAACCACCTCTTAAAAGAAGGTGGCAGTGTTGAGAGGTGTTGTGGTAATCCTTCCTACGGCAAGAGGAGATGGGTATAGAATTTTTCATACCTGCATTATTATTATTATTATTATTATTATTATTATTATTATTATTATTATTATTTCCACTTTCTGCCTCCTTCCCTCTTCTGGTTTGACCACTCTGTGAATATTAAGAGTGCTTTCATCTATTTTTGGCATCCCTCCTTCTGATGCCACGAGGCTGTTTGTTCAGTTGCTTTTCTGAGGCCTCCTCTTTGGTTGGGCTTTAGCACTCCTCCTGCCCCTTGGCCTCCACTTCTCTCTTCCTCTGTGACATTTTGCTTCTTTTCTACATTAAGTATTTCCCACCTTATAGTTGTTACATTGGTAACATATGTTTGTGAGGCCCTCAGCACATTCTGTGGTGAACAGTGATTCCTATGACCCATCAGTAGAAATCATTTTCCCTTTCCCTGACAAGAACCTCTGAAACTGTTGTTATCCATAACCATGAGAACACATTTTCTCTGAAATATGTATATTTTGAGTTACTCAAGCCCAAGAACTGTATCCTATTCATGTTATTGCCCAAAGCCATGTAGTAAGCACTCAAACCTAACTACTTAATGGAATGCCTTTGTCTTTACTTAAATTGTGTTTTTTCACTGAGACCCAGTGCAGGGATTCCAACATTCCAGAGAGTCATTTCTTTTCAGGCCTTTTCCCAGTGGCGACCTTTAAAAGCTCCCTCCAATGGAACACCTTAGAGGACCTCCCATTTCTGAGACAAAAATGTGGTTGATCTTCCTTACTCACCTACAATTAACTGCTTATTCCAGACATGAGAAATGACTCACATTTCCCTTGGGCAGTCAGAAGCAGATTTATGCATTTCCTTTGTTGTTCTCATCCTCTTATCTTGGCTTCCAGATAAGTGGCCAAAGCTTTGTTTTTGAGAAGAATGACTTGGCTTTCCTCTCTCAGTTGTGAGCCGGGCCTAACCATGCCAACCCCCACTAAGTCACCATGTACCTGCCCCTGCTGCTGGTCTTCATGGCCAACCCCATCTCGTTCCAAAGACAGTGACTACAGATAAATAGTAGGAAAGCTCTCTGGGGACATGGCCACTGGGAGTGGCCCCATACCTTGGGTTCAGACAGTGACACGTTGTCTCCTGGAATTATTCAGGACAGTTGACTTTATTTGTCATCCTTCAGAGATATCAGCAGAATGCAGCCACAGAAAGCGAGCAGGTTCAATAAATGAAAATGTGCAAGGCTCTTCTGTCTCAAGTTCTGTGCCATCATTCGTTAGCTCAGCACTAGGACTAGGTGACTTTTCATTTCTCCCCTGGGATCCTGCTGAGTTGGCTGCAGGAATGTACTTGGAGCTCTGTGGAGGTGTGTGAGGAACAGGAGAGGAAAGAGAAGAGCGAAGGGATTGAGTGCAGACTGAGAAGGCTTCATTCCCATAATGCACTTGGCTGACGTGTTTTCTCAAGAAAGAAAACCAGGAGGGGAGCACAGGAAATCAGTCAAGGGCAATGGTTAGAAAAGGGTGAGAGGAATGAAGACTTTGACAGCGTACTTAGAAAAGACTTCTGGGCTGGGGCTGAGAAACTGCAGTTGAGTGCCTATTTCCTTCTCTAGGAGGTGTGTCCTGGAGTGAACCCCCAACCTCCTCGTGTTGGCAGTGGTAAATCCACACATGTCTGAAGAACCTCACTTCATGCCTCCTCAGAGGAAAGATTTCCACTGAGAGGCATGAAGCAGAGTGACAGACTGAGGCATGTTTCAGAGCAAGAGGGAAAGTTAATTAAAAATCTTTAGAACCAGGAACAAGAGAGTAAAGTACACTTACCTGGAAGAGTGCCAAGCGGGCAACTTGAGAGAATCAAGTGCACTGTTTAGCACTTGATTTGGGGTCTTACATGTTAGCATGCTTTCTGTGGTCTTGTATCCCTTCTTCCATGATTCTTCTCTTGGAGCATGCTGACTGCTTGCATAGTGGCCTGCTAGCATTTGGGAGGGGCCACATCCACAGTATGTTTCTTGGAGTTGTATGTATGCTCATTTGAGGCAGTCTCCTCCCTTACCAGTCAAGTGTTTCTAGAAGTGGGTCAGTTTACCAACCACCTGACAATCGCTTGATGGTCACCTCACATGCCTGGGGAGGTAGAGTTTTCCTGCCATACTCATGTCTGTCTGACTACCTACTACAGTCTCCACAGGAGTGAGGGCTGAGGAAGTGAGCACCGCGCGCCCACCGGGAGCTGCTTTTATGTCCTGGGCCTGGGAGTGGGAGGGCAGTGGGTGGGACATAGGCGGATCGGGGGCAGGGCGGTAGGCGTGACTAGGCGGGTTCCAGTCTTTCTCCATCGGAGGTCGGGTTGCGCCTGCGCAGTCGACCTGTGTCTTTCCCGGGCGTGGGAAACCTGATGGTGAAGAAGCCAGAACTGCGCCATCTTGCCTCCGTTCGTCCAAACAGTCCAACCTTTTATTGATAATAGTGACAAGGGGCACTGTGGTCTGTCTGGCTACTTCCTGCTGTTAAGGGACGTTATCAAGGTTGGGGTCTATGGTTGGTATTTGGACGTACGGATGAAGAGGCATCTGGTTGAAGGTGACGCATGTGATCTCTTGAACTTTGGCTCAGAGAAATTTGATTGAAACAGGAGCGAGACATAAGACAAAACAGAGGATTAGTATGGGAATTAGGAATGGGAACATCTGCTGTATTATGGGCAGCAGCCGTACTGGTGGTTTGGGGGTGAAGGGGGTATTGTAGGTTTTTAATTCTGCTTTAATCCTGTTTAGGGTTTAGATGTTAGTGTCTACTAGGCCTGACTCATTTACGTAATAGCAGCATTCTCCTAAGAAGAGACATGTTCCTCCTTTTTCAACAGTAAGTAAATCTAACGCTCACCTATTTTGTCCTGCTACTTGGGCCACTGAGGTAATTTGATGCTTCAGAGAAGCCAGGCTTTCAGCTGAAGCCTCTATGGCCTCTCGGATTTGAGCTGCTAGAGATTGGGTAGACTGTACCGAGTGGGCAAGTGCCCCAGTTCCAAGCCCTGATGCCACTAAGGAGGAGGCCAGTGAGACTCCGATGACTAGGGGAAGGAAGACAGCCCATTTTTGGAGATCATTAGTAACAGGGTTAGATTGTGTAATGAGTTCAGCTACTTCTGCTTTGCCATATAAGGTTAAATTAGGTACTAGGGACACTGGGACACAGAGGGACTGACCGATGGATGTGTGATTAAGGACTTTGAAGAGGGTTTTGTTGCACCAGAAATAACCTCCAATGGGAGCTGTCTGGGTCTTAGCAGGTGGCTGGGTATAATTACACCAGGAGGTGTTTGAGATAGAGTAGCAGAAAGGAAGGATTGGACTTTCTCGGTTTTGGTATAGTGGGACTTGGAGTAAGAATGGTTTTTGGGAGGTGCTTGTAGAGTTAGTTGTAGCCTTAAAAGCAGTAGGTAAAGGGACTGCCACTAAGGGGGCTCTTTCAAGCGCCACACAGAGGAAACAGTGGGAGAGATTTGTTATGTTGGCTGCCTGTGTTAGGTTTAACCCTTGACGGACTAGTTTTAACCATGAGAACGGGTCTTTATTGGAGGAGTGTACTTGATCTTGTAAGGCCTGTTCTTGTGATTGTATGACTAAGGTTAAATTCTGTAGGACTTGTATGTTTTGAGGAAGGGATCTTTGCTGGACAAGTTTTCTTTTTATCAGGAGAGTAGCCATGGGAAATGAACTAAGAATTGTGTAGCCTGTGTAGAGTCCACCTTTAACTCTGTCTGCCCATCAGGGGTCCCATGGGTCTTTGATATTTAATTGGTATTGAAGGGGGGTTCGTAGGTTCACAATGGTGAAGACAGCAGTGGGTTTCTCCTGTCTCAAGGTTGCATAATGGATATTATAATAAATATAAGGACATCCTAGGTTCTTTTGTTTCCAGTGAGTCTTACAATTGTAATGTGTCTGATCGTGCAGGAAGCAGAGAGCTTTAGCTCCGGCTGCACTGCAACACGATAGGGTGAAATTTATAGTAAGATGGTGTTGGCAGCCTGAAGGGGGGCAGTCAGTGGTGCCTTGCAGCTGTGAGTGCTATTTATTTTTGCGTGACCAGGTTTCAACTATAGAGAATCTCCATATGAATGTTGGGTTAGTAATAGAGATTGAAATGCAAGAAAAAGATAGTACTATAAATATGAAATAGGACTTCATCTTCAGTGTAATCACCGAGTACACCTGGCCACTGAAGATGTTCTATAAAGGTACGTGGGAAAACCACGGTGATGGGCTATTATCTGGAGGCAAGTAAGGGATCTGGGGTAATATATTGGAATTCTGTTATGTTTATATAGAGTATGGTGAGAAATCGGGATAAGCGTAAGAGGTCAGGGAACATGTGGTGGTTGGGAGAGTTTGGTGAATTTGAGACGGGTAGGGGTAAGCCTAGTAGATGTCCACTGATTGTCTTCTGTGGGGGCCTTTTTAAATTTATGATATATGGACCCAGTGTATGTGTTCTAGAAGTTTGGCTGCTGTGTATGTGGACAGGAGGACAGTGTAGGGGCCTTTCCACCTAGGCTGAAGATCTTTGGCTTGGATATCTTTTAAGTACACTTGGTCTCCTGGGCTGAGTGAGAGATGTGAGCTATAGGTGTCTGTTGGAGGGGGGTGTGCTAGTTCTGCATGTTGTCTCAGGAGTTGTCTCAAGAGGGTGAGATATGGGAGATAAGTTGCCAGCGGGAAAGAAAGGGTGGGTAACTGCTGGAGGGTGAGGGGCTGGCCATAAACTAATCCAAATTGACTGAGGCCTGTCAGACTGTGTGGGGCTGCTCGCAGCCAGGTTAGGGCTAAAGGGAGGAGATTTACCCACGATTGTCGAGTCTCAAGGGAGAGTTTGGTGAGCTGTTGTTTAATGAGTCCGTTAGCCTTTTCTACCTTACCGGAAGACTGAGGTCTATAAGGAATGTGGAGTTTCCAGGTGATGTGTAGGAGGGCTGCGACCTGTTGGACTACCTTGGAGATGAATGCTGGGCCATTGTCAGACTGAAGAGTGAGCGGGAGGCCAAACCTAGGAATAATGTGTTCAGTGAGTATGGAGGCAACTCTATTGGTGGTTTCTCCTGTAGTAGGATAGGCTTCTATCCATCCTGAAAAAGTATCAATGAGGGTTAAGAGATATTTGAATTTTTTATGTTTTGGCATATGTGTAAAATCAATTTGCCAGTCTTTGCCTGGTTGGTGTCCTCTGAGTTGGTGGCTGGGATGGGGATTACTCAATGCACCTTGAGGATTTGTCTTTAGGCAGATAGGGCACTGCTGGTTGATTATAAGTAAGTGTTTTTTGTAGTGTTGGACAGTGGAGGAGGGGATTTAGAAAATTGTATAAGGCTTTGGGTCCTATATGTAAAGAATTATGTATGTCTGTTAGAATGGTATGGAGTTGTGTTTCAGGAATGACTAATTTGTTATCAATATATATCCAGTTGTCTGTAGTTAGTTTGGCTGTTGGATTTTGTAATAGTTTGGCCTTTTCCTCTTGGGTGTAAATAGGGGTATATTGAGGAGAGAGAAAACAAATAGAGGGAGGCGTGGGGGTGGAGAATCTGGCAGCCGATTTGGCAGTGGTGTCAGCAAAACTATTGCCAGCTGCTACCGGGTTAGATGGAGTTTGGTGGCCTTCACAATGTATGATGGCTACCTTGGAAGATGCCAACAGTGCATCCAGTAGTTTGAGTATTTGGCTTTGTTGATTATAGGGGTACCGCAGGTGGTTAAAAACCCTCTCTCTTTCCAGATGACTGAATGGGTGTGTGCAATTAGGAAAGCATATTTAGAATCTGTGTATATGTTTACTGTTTTTCCTTTTGATAGGAGGAGTGCCTTGGTTAGGGCAGTGAGTTCTGCCTGCTATGATATGGTCCCTTGTGGTAAGGGTTTTGCCTCCAAAACTGTGGAGGAGGTAACTACTGCATATCCTGCCTGTTCCTTGAGGGTTGATACAGGAGCTGCCATCCACAAATAGGATTAGTTGTGCATTCTGAAGTGGCCGGTCATGCAAGTGTAGGTGGCTGGGGGGTTGAGCCTCCAGGTCTTCAGGACAAGAATGTTTAGTATGAGGTGGTTTGAGAGGGTCTGGCAGTAAAGTGGCTGGATTTAGAGGGGAGCAAACTTCCAAAGTAACAGTGGGGTCTTTGAGCTTGACAAGAACTGGTGGGTGGGCCACTATGACTGGGATGGAAGTGTCCCACACTTGAGGGTGTACAAAAATAGGGAAGATGGGGGGTGGGGGTGGCATAGGAGGAACGTGTGTGCATGCACAAAGCATGAACAACAGGTCATGAGGGGATTGGAGGGGAGTAGATGAGTTGGTGGGAATGGATATGGATGCCTTTAAGGTGCTCAAGATGTCTCGCCCTAATAAGGGTGTAGGGCATGAGGGTATAATGAGGAATGAGTGCACAAAGTAGTTGTTGGTCAGGCAGCAATTAAGGAGAGGAGTTTTTCGTGGAGTGGATGGCCTTCCGTTTACTCCTACTATGGAGATATTGGATGGAAGGCTAGGTCCAGAGAAGGACAGCAAAACAGAATAGGTAGCCCGGCTGTTGATCAAAAAATTAATTATCTTACCCACTACCAGGAGAGTTACTCATGGCTCGGTGAGGGTGATGGGGGTCCCCGAGTCTCAGCACCCTCAGTTGTCGTCATCCAGATGTAGGAGCTGGAAGGAGCTCCCAGGATCCTGGGAAAGGGGGTCACATTGAGATGTGGCACCTGTTCTCAGGGTGTGGCAATCAGACTTCCAGTGTCCATCCTGTTGGCAAGCAGGGCAGGGGGTTGCTGGTGGATGAGGGTTAGGACATTCGCTGGCCCAGTGTCCGGACGCCTTGCACTTATAGCAAGGCTGTGTTGGGGCTCGAGGACCTTGTGGACACCTGTTGGCATAGTGTCCTGCTTTGCCGCACTTATAGCAGGCTCCTTTTTTTAGTCTTGGAGTCTGCAGGGTGTGTGCTCTCTGGTCTGGGGTTACGACTGGGCTGTAAAGCCGTCGCTAGGAGCTGCACTTTCTGTTTGAGGCGAGCCTCACACTGTGCCTCCGCTGTTTCCTCTCTGGAGTTATAGACCTTAAAGGCTAGTTTAACTAGGTCTTGTATTGGTGTCTTGGTACCATTTTCCACCTTTTGAAGTTTTTTTGTGAATATCAGGAGCTGATTGGGAAATGAAATGAGATGCCAAAATAGTGGCCCCTGTGGGGGAGGCCAGATCTAGCCGAGTATATTGGGTTAGAGTCTCAATCAGCCTATTCAGGAATGCAGCTGGATTTTCTTACAGATTTTGAGAAATTTCTTTTAATTTGTTAAAATTTATGGCTTTGTTTGAAGCCATTTGCATACCAGCCAACAGGCACTGGACCATGATGTCTCTCCTACGGCACCCAGGCTGGCCTACCTGGTAGTCCCAGTCTGGGTCTGCCGAGGGGACTGCTTGCTCCCCTAGTGGAATGGTGGCATCAGTTAAATGTAGTTGGTTGGCATGCTGTCTGGCGGCCACTAGGATGTGCTCTTGCTCCTCAGGGTTTAGGGTAGAGGTTAGGATAACCTGGAGGTCATGCCAAGTTAAGTCATAGGCCTGACAAAGGTATCTAAATTCCTTTATGTATACAGTGGGATTAGCTAGGAAATCCCCTAAATGCTTCTCAATGTTGGAAAGGTCAGCCAGTGAAAAAGGGACATGTACTCTGACTACCCCCTCCACCCCACCTACCTCCTGCAAAGGTGCTAACACTGTAGGAGGGTGTGGGGCAGGAGTGGGGGCGCCAGCAGGGCACCCAGAGTGGATGTGTGCAGAGATAGGGGGCCCTAGGCGGCTGGCTGAGGACGTGGAAGGGGGCACGGGAGCAAGCAGGCCACCAGTCGATGAGGAGGAAGGAAGAGGAGTCTGGGCAGGAAGGGAGGGGGTGGAGTGAGTGGGGAGAGAAGGAGGAGTGTAGGGCGGGAGTGAGGGTGTGGGGGTGGAAGGAAACCCTAGGTCCTCCGGCTGAACGGAAAAGAATGAAGACTCCTCTTTTTCAGTTTTCTGTGAGCCGGCATCCTTGGCTAGCATAACTTGGGCCAAAGAGCACCAGCTACACAAATCGGGGCGAGACCGTAGTTCCCAAAAACCTTGGATGTAATTGATTTGAGACCACTTGCTTAGTTGCTGGCAGAAATTGCTGAGGTCGGTTAAGATATTGTGGTCTAGGGTGCCCTCTGGTGCGCCATTGAGACTGATTGTCTAGTTTGTATTGGGGCCACGCCACAGTGGGAAGGAAAATTAACTGCTTTCTTTTGAGGTCTTGTTTGAGTTGTAGAGTTTTTAGATCGGCTAGGAGGCACCCTAAAGGGGTGCTCTTTGGAAATTTGGACTGGGGGTTTCCCATTTGTTTCCTCTTTACTTGCACAATGGACACAATGGAAGTGGATGTGGATCTCTGCCTGGTTTCAAAGCATCCTTTGGAACCAGCAGAGACAGACTGGAGGCTCTTGGAGCCAAGGTGGGGATTACCTTCAGGTGGATGTCTCTGTCCTGAACGGGTCTCTGGAGCCACTTGGTGGCTCAAAAGTGGGCCTCGGACCTGCGCAGGATTTTTGGCCGAGGGAGGTGAAGAGGAGACAAGGGCACTTACCACAGAGAGGCCGTGAGAGTGAGGGAAGCGGGTCTCAGGTTCTGGTCTGTCCTTGGCGTGGAAGCAGGAGGAGGTTCCTCAATCCTCAGAGGCCTGAGGAGAGGAGGGGTCTCCTCCCAGGTTTTAGCACCAGCTGATTTGCTTTCTAGGAAACTGATTTGCTTTCCAGGAAGCTGATTTGCTTTCTAGGAAACCAGGGCGATTATTAAATGACCAGCCAGTAGGTCATTTAGGAGGCTAGGAGCAAAACTGCACATTTATTTTTGGTCCCCCAGCTTCAGGAAAGAAGGTGTGGGGGAGGGGTGAGGTCCGTCGGTCTCTGGCAGGGGAGGCTGGGGGAGTCACCAGGTGGAGCTCTTTGGCGGACTTCCTACAGTCCGGACAGGCGTGAGGGCTGAGGAAGTGTGCACGGGGCGCCCACCAGGAGTGGCTTTTATGTCCTGGGCCTGGGACTGGGAGGGCAGTAGGCGGGACGTAGGTGGGTCGGGGCTGGGCAGTGGGCGTGGCTAGGCAGGTTCCGGTTTTTCTCCGTGGGAGGTCGGGTTGTGCTTGCCCAGTCCAACTTTTCCCGGTGCGGGAAAGTTGACAGTGAAGAACCCAGAACTGCACCATCTTGCCTCCGTTCATCCAAACAGTTGGCACAGGTAGACATCAAAATCTCATAAGTAGGCTGGAATCAGTCTGAAGACTGGTGATTGACAAATATTTATATTGAAGTCACAATGAAATAAAATTGTAGGGATTAGATTTACAATACCACACGGGTCCTATTTTCATGTAGGACAGTTGACTTCATCAATTTGTGATGGTGAAAGTTCTTACTGTCAGCTGGGTGTGCACAGGAGTCTCACAACTTCCTGTGTGTGTTAGGCTCTATTATGACGTTCTCTATACAACCAAAAGGTGTTATAAAATATGTGTGAGTGTTGTAAGCCTCTGTGGCCATTTTTCCAGAAGGAGATCTTGGACATCACTCATGTCCCTAAACCTAGTTATAAGACTGACTCCACAAAGGAAAGTCATTATCATACCTGTTAGCTGTGCCTTCATGTATGTCACCATCACCTCTGTGGTTATTAAACAGGAAGGACAATCACGTCACCTAAATCCTAGGCCAGAAATATTTCAATATTCTCTTTGTAGGCAGGGCCCTAACAGAAAATTCACAAAACTTGGGTGGTAGGCTCAGCTCTATGACATAATGCCTTTTGTGGAGATTGTCCAGGCAGGAGAGGAGAGTAACATCACCTAAATAATGTTTCCAGAGATATATCACAATGACTCCTGTTGAAAGTTACATCACCTTAGTGGGTGTTTTCCAGTGAAATATTACAGTCCTCCTTGCGGGCAAAATTAGAGTCACATCAACTAGATGTGGTTTTGGTGATATATCTCAATACCTTTGTGGGCAGGGCTTAGGCTGGAAAGGAGAAAAACATCACCTAGACAATTTGCCTAGATAGGTCAACATGTCATGTGTGTGCAGGACAAAGGCAGAAGGGTAAACTCACCTTGGTGCTGGGTTCAGCAGTATGTCACAATCTCTCTTGTGGTCAGGACCCAGGCAAGAGAGAAGAAACATCACCAAAGTGCTGAGCCAAGTGTTATGTTATAAAGCTTCCTATTGGCAGAAATCCCCCCCAAAAAAGAGTCCATCTTCAGGGTGCAGTACTGAGTTATATGTCAAAATGCACCATAAGCACAGGACCAAGGAAGTAGAGGAAGTCATATAACTTATGTAATGGACCTAACAGTAACCAAAACAGCATGGTACTGGTACCAAAACAGAGATATAGACCAATGGAACAGAACGGAGCCTTCAGAAATAATGCCACACATCGACAACCATCTGATCTTTGACAAACCTGAGAGACACAAGAAATGGGTTTAAGAAATGGTGCTGGGAAAATTGGCTAGCCATAAGTAGAAAGCTGAAACTGGATCCTTTTTATACGAAGATTAATTCAAGATGGATTAGAGACTTAAGTGTTAGACCTATTACCATAAAAACCCTAGAAGAAAATCTAGGTAGTACCATTCAGGACATAGGCATGGGCAAGGACTTCATGTCTAAAAAAACCAAAAGCAACAGCAGCAAAAGCCAAAATTGACAAATGGGATCTCATTAAACTAAAGAGCTTCTGCACAGCAAGAGAAACGACCATCAGAGTGAACAGACAACCTACAGAATGGGAGAAAATTTTTGCAATCTACTCATCTGACAAAGGGCTAATTTCCAGAATCTACAAAGAACTCCAACAAATATACAAGAAAAATACAACCCCATCAAAAAGTGGGCAAAGGATATGAACAGACATTTCTCAAAAGAAGACATTCATACAGCCAACAGACACATGAAAAAATGCTCATCATCACTCGCCCTCAGAGAAATACAAATCAAAACCACAATGAGATACCATCTCACACCAGTTAGAATGGCAATCATTAAAAAATCAGGAAACAACAAGTGTTGGAGAGGATGTGGAGAAATAGGAACACTTTTACACTGTTGGTGGGATTGTAAACTAGTTCAACCATTATGGAAAACAGTATGGCAATTCCTCAAGGATCTAGAACTAGATGTACCATATGACCCAGCCATCCCACTACTGGGTATATACCCAAAGGATTATAAATTATGCTACTACAAAGACACATGCACACGTATGTTTATTGCGGCACTATTCACAATAGC
>NW_022334816.1:0-1175 GCF_002776525.5 Piliocolobus tephrosceles
TTTTTAAACTTGTTTGACATAATGTATTTGTTTTTTAATTGCTTTATTATACTTGATGTAAAAAGCAGCATTATTTTTTTTAAACTTTTATTCACAATTTATTTAAAAATAGTGAAAATCCTTAATTTTTTTTTGTAAATGTTTTATTTTTTTTTTTTTGATTACATATTAATGTCTTTAATAAATGCTTTCTTTTATAATCAATTATAAATGCAAAGACAACAATGAAAGAGTAAATGCTAAAAAAGTAGTACATAAAATAAATAAATATTTTTGTTCTAGCAACTTACACTTGTTAAATGCTATACTTATCAATTGTTAATTATCATTTATAAACTTATACCTAAATTTTAATTAAACCCATATTTTTAATTTTAGTGAATAGAGTTTTAAGTTAATAGTAATAGAAAGTTTTAAAATGATTGATGCTGAAATTTTTTTAATAGTTATATATTTAATATTTAAAAGCACTATATTTTTCTTACGTTTAATATAAAAAAAAAAAAAAAAAAAAAAAAACAGTTACTTAGAAGCAAAGGTCTTTTACGTTATTGAAAATATTTAATTTAATGTCTAATGGTGTTTATATTATATGCTGTGCATATAAATACAATTATTTTGATTTATGACATATAAAAAAATTAAATAAATTAATAGCAAAATTAGAATATAGATAAATATTATAATTAAGGTAGTTTTTTTAATTATATAGTTATATGAAATATATTTAATTAATTTTTTTTTTTTTTTTTTATATATGTTATGCTGCTTTTATTTAATCATATCCATCTAAGAATGACTACATGAACCCTAATTAATGTTCATATATTATTTATCTAGGTTTTAATTAAGTTTTAATTATGATTGATATAAAAAAAGAAATGTCATAATAGTGCACTTTTCAATGTATCTTCATTTAATATATAAATATTTTATTTTATGATACATTTTAATGTTTTGATATTTTATAGTGACATATAGAAACAATTTAAATCATTTATAGTAAAAAAATATATATATATATATATATTAACAATTTGTGTGTTGCTCCTTATTATTTTGATTTAACGCATATATTTATTTTTTTTATTTTTTTTTTTGTTAACACTAAATTCAATTCAAACTATAAAAATATTTAATTATGTGTATATTTATGTAGGTACTTATGCTTTTAT
>NW_022334817.1:0-2707 GCF_002776525.5 Piliocolobus tephrosceles
AAAAAAAAAAAAAAAAAAAAAAAGAAAAAAAGCACTCATACTTACGAAATAGAGAACAGGCATACAGTATATATAATAAGTTCATTACCACCCCACTTTTCTTGAAAAAAAGCATCATCTCTCGTCCTTCCAGTTGCTGCCTGTCGCACGAACGCAATGTCATATTTTTCACAAATGTAAACAAATAAAATTTAACAGCTCAGAAAGAGAGCAAGAAAATATTGAAAACGAAAACAACAGTAACTACAGTATGAAGGAACTAAAAGCACGGATGAAAGTAGCTGATACATATTTATTATACAAATGAAAATGTAAAAAACTTTCAAGAAGAAGCTATATATGCTCCTTACCATAAAAAAGATTGTTTTATTACTATGGAAACAGGTATTCATAAATCTTTGTTTAATCACCTTTTCTACCTATTATGGATATAGCAAAATAATATATTTACAATAGTTGTATGTCAATTTATTTCGCAAATAGAATATGCAGTAAATGATTTAAAAAGAACAAAAAAAACATAGCAGTTACGTTTTTACGCAATGGTCAAAAAGAAAGTATTGAACGAATACTGTACCAAATAAAACATGGTATATATAAAGTCATATATTGTACTCCTGAATATGCATTAAGCAATAAAGATTCCTTTATCTCGATAAAAGAAAAAAAAAAAATTATTAATATCAATAGATGAACTTAATGATATCTCTGAATAGGGTCATTTTTTTAGACCATCATATATGCACATAAATCAGTTGCAAAATATTTAGAAGAATTTCCCATTTTTGTCCTTAGCAGCTACTTGAACACATGGTGTACAAACCAAAATATTAAAAAGTTTAAAGTTAGATAGGACTACTTGTTACATAAAAAAGGCCTAGTTTTAATAAAAAACATATATTTTATAAAGTAAAAGAAAAAAACAATTTATAACATAATGATTTAAACAACATATTGGACATACCGTTAGATAAATGTTTAATAACGAGTAACAGACCTGTTGACAATTCCAAAATATGTTGCTACAGCTCAACAATAATATGTGTGTGAATACGAAAAACGAATGCTAACTTATACACGATGTTTTAAATGAAAAAGGTTTATCAGTTTGTATGTGTCATTCAAAAATATGAAACGTTTCAAAACTGAAAACACATGAATTATTTTTGATAAAACCAAATACAAATTATCCTTGCTGCTGTGGCATTTCGTATAGAGGTTGAAAATGTAGATATACATAGAGCTATGCATTACGTATTATCATATTTGCTAAAAGCGTTACCACGACAAGCTGGAATAACAGAAATAAATAACAGTTATCTCAAGATATTTTGTTTTCTTAATAGAAACAGTAAAAAAAAAAAAAAAAAATAAAAAAAAAATATATATATATAGTACTACTTAGAGAACGTAGTACAGCTAATAATTTAGTTAATACAAATTTTACAAGACTTCTTAAACATATATTTGATATGTTTAATAAAAATGGTTTACGACTACTTTAAGAATATATGTACGCATTTCATGACACATATAATGAATATTTTATTCGCTTCTCCGAAAAGATTGGTAGAATATTGTATAACATGCATCAAAGCTTTTTACCTTTTTAGATCGTATACCTACAAACATATTAATGTCAATCAATATACAAATGATAATTACAGTAGTACTACTAACACTCATAACGATTAGAAGAGTGTAAATGTTGAGACATTTTCTTTTCTTATATAAAATTTTAGTTATGACGAGAACAAGGGAGAAGGTGTACACAATATGTGACTATGAGTAAAAATATGTACAAAATAATATATAAAAAAATATATATACAAAAGAATATATACAAAGAAAATAATACTAAGAAGTACATATATAAAAAATATATATACAATATATAGCAAAAAATATATGGCAAAAAATATATATATAAAATTAGGAATTTTCTTTATTTAATAATACTTGTTTTACAAAACTAGCAAATGTTTCTATATATTCATGTACAACATGCAAAAATTTTAAATTAAAAATAGAATACAAACAATAATTACAAATGTTCATACATATATTTCGTTATTACTTGTTTAAAATAATAGCATATTAAAAATTAGCGCTCATAAATAAATATTTTTTTAATTAATTAATGGTTTATAGTGGCATATATATAATAAATATGTTACAAGTGTAAACCGCAAGCATTTAATTAATGTGCATAAATGTTTGATTTGAATTATTCTAAATGACTTATATGATAATCATAAATAAAATATGTAAATGTTTCATTTGATAACTTTAAAATATATCAATTGGAATTATAAAAATACTAACAAATGGTAATTGATAAGCACTATCCTTGAAAAAATAAATTTATCTTAGTACTTGTGAATTATTATGCACATTAAAAAGTTGTGTCATGTAATGCTTATATTTACAACATTTATATTAAATGTAACAAAAAAAGATAATAATTTAAGTAATTTGTGACACTAAAGTATTACTCTTTTTATTAAACACAAAACAGTATAACTAAATTGGTCCAAAATTATAAACATACTTTTATTAGGATTGTTAATGTTTCATTTTATATATCGAATAAATAGAAAAAGTAAAACATAATGATTAATTTTTTTTGTAATATAAATGGATATATACAAGATTTTCTCTAAAACTTTTATATTAGTATAGAAGCTAAAATAGTATTTATTAAGAT